>NC_041392.1:388316616-388359268 GCF_002162155.2 Triticum dicoccoides | reverse complement strand
AATTAAGTACACCTCAAATTAGCCTGCATGCTTGCAAAGGAATGATTAAGACTTATGAAAGGATATGTGTGGATGACTTACGTGGGATGATAAGGCAAGAGAATCACTTCCTTGTCCTTATTAGCGATCATGAATTCGCCGAGGTACTTGCTCGCATAGTCACGATGCTCTGCAAACTACCAAGAAGCTCTCGTGCATATAGAACGGGTCCGCGACGTAGATATATTTGATTTTCTCGACCCTGATGAAGTGGTTCAGATACAGCGCATACATGCGGATGAATTGGAAATCCAGCTTGGTCACGTGGAACATGTCATAGATCTAGTCAAATCGCAGGATGAACTTATTCGCGGGCCATCTCTCGATGTACAACCTCCCGCCCGGCACCCGAGCCGCGTAAAGCGGGTATCCTAGTTTTTCCGCGACCAGAAGGCTTTTCTCGCTGGCTAGCACATCTTCATGGAGTCTCCTTAGATCATTGTTCACTATGTGCTCTAGTGCTTTCGCAGGTAGGATCGGCTGGCCGGCGACATGGAAGCACTTCGCACCTTTGACAGGTATTCTGTCTACCACCCGGGGCTCAAGAGGCGGTTGGCTGCTTGAAGCAGCTCTGGCTCCTTTAGGGCCTTTCTTGTCTGGTCTCCTCCTTTGCTTCTTGGAGGGTGGCAGTAGTAAGCCCACCATACCTTCCCAACCACCACCCCCAGTGTCGTCGGGCTAATCAGTGGACGGGCGTCGGGGGGTTGCTGGGTACATGGGGCATCTGGAGGCGTCTCCTGCGAGGATCGCTTGAAGAGAGACTTTTTTGCATTCCGCCTTAGGATGTTCCGGCTCCGGCAAATCAAGCAGCATCAAGTCATCATCTCCATGCTCATAGCCTGAGTCTTCACCATCCTAAGCCATCAATCCTCCATCATCATAGGCGGTATTGAAATACTTGTCTGGGTCATCATCATCATCCTCCATGTCATCATCAACATTTTCTTCTTTAACAATGAGGGCTACATCATCTGGCACTAATGGAGGCTCTCCCTCGCGTCGTCCGCTATCACTCGCCATGACAGGTGCAGGTAATGTGGTGGGTGGGGTGGTGTTCATACCTTCTTGAGAAGGTGGCGTTGGCGTGATACTGGGAGCCTCGAGACGAAGAAGAGACTTGGGCCAAGGAAAGAACTAGCTCTTGCATGCACCAATCATCTTAGGGGTCTCGTCGTCATCGACTGGTACCGGAGAAGGCAAATCCTTGAATCCCTCTAAGACACTGGCCACATTAACCTAGAAGACGCCATCGGGCATCTCTCGGTTGTGGAACATGCGGTCCTTTGGCTTCATGATCATTGCCTTTCCCACGGCCACCTTCTGGCCCTTGATGTCGTAGAGTAGGGTGCACGGGGTGTCGTCGGCCTACGAAGGAGACATGTCTGCGACGTCAAACATCCGAAAGGGAACTGAAATGGAAGACTATAGACATTCTACTAAAAAGGGTATGACACGTAATTACCATGAGGGCGTGGAGCTCAGCCAGCAATGAAGGCCCACCGACCATGCAAGAGACGAAGGTCGGGCTGCTATGAACAGGAGCGGGACCTTTTGCGATTGCTTGAGCAGGTGATGGTGCTCTGGTGTTCACCGAATTGCTCCCGACAGAGCTGGGAAGGGGAAGTCCTCCGGCCATGCATTTGGATTGTTCTTCATGAAATCCCATAGTGTCGGAAGCTAGCTGACCTCCGCGTTAGTGACCGCTGCATTGACGGTCCTGAGCAACTCTTCTTTGGTCTCAGCTTTGGTCTTATCGACCGCAATCTTGACCTTCTCGTCGATGCTCTGCCGAGTGACGACCGAGCGTCTCTTCCTTCTTTCCTCTAGATCCTCGGGTAGCACGTCTTCCACGAGGCGCCATCTCCGACGCCGTGCACATGTCCATAGGACGGCGGCTTGTCCACCGGGACCTTCTTCAGTATGTTCAGGGCCCGGTTGAATGGGGTGTCCCACTTGGGCCTCGCCGATGACTGTGACGACTCGTCGCTTTCGGCTGCCTTTTGGTGGTGCTCTTTTTGCAAAAGGAACATGGATGGTTTACTAATGTGACAAAACTTGCAGTCGAATTGATTGGAAGCTATAATATGAGAATGTGGTAATATAACAATTACCAGAAGTCTCATGAAGTCCCTCGTGATCGGGTCCATGTAAAAGAGCTTTTTTTCTTTGTCCCACTTGTACCGGGCCCAGATCTAGTCATGCTCCAGCGGGTCGGTGAACTCCGCCAAGGGGTCTGGGATTCCGTGACTTTCACGTTCGGCGTCCTCCTTGGCACATACGACCATCTTCCCCTCGTAACCACGGCTTCCGAGGTGGTGGGGAGGCGTGTTCCTAGCCTGGAGCGCCTTCATTTTCTCCGACTTTGCCTTGACTTCTTCTTTAGTGCAATTCTCCTTGAATTTTGCAAAGTTCTCTTCCGTTATTAATGGATTGTCGGCATGAATCTTGGACCATGCTTCATTCTTCGCAATCGCTTTTTTCACCAGAACTTAACAGGTGGACAAGTCATTGCTGAATGTCACCATCGCCTTGTCGTTTATCTTTGTCATGGTGATGTCTTTCCATGGATCTTCATATTCATTTTCATTGCGGCCGGGGAACAAAAACCTATTGTGCAACTTCTTTAGGAGCATGTTCTCCATATGTGGTATCTGCCTCAACCTCTCATCGTCGATGTTGGCGGTTTCCCTGAGGATGCATCCAAGTTGATTGCCCAAGCACGAGCACGCTTCCTCCGGCGCCGTTGGCTCAAACTTCTTGGGGTGCATCTCCGTGACCACAATTTGTCCGATGCCAAGCTCGTTCCATCTTTGTTTCCTCTTCTTCTTTGGTGCTTTCCCGGCTATGATAGCATCGTTGCCGGTCTCGCGGGTAGTGTCGGTGCCGGTGCCAGTGTCGGTGTCGGGGTTGGTGCCACTGCCGCCACCATGCAACCCCATCTGGTGTTGGTCTAGGTAATCGAAATAGTGATTTGCTGCCTCGATGGGGTCTTCGAGGCAAGCAGAACCACCCGCGACTTCGGCGTCGTTAGACATGTTTCCTATTCAACAATTGTAAATAAAAGATATAATGAAAAGAAAAAAGGGTCCTATATTTGGTCGGAATGTTGATTCATTCCCCTTTCGGCAAATTCCGGGTACTCCATATGTCCTAGTTTCTAGCACAAGTCATGCAGAAAATCACGGAAATTTTTGGCATGACCTTTGCTAAAAAGTGGACATATGGAGCACCTGAAATTTGCCCGAATAGAAATGAATCAACATTCCGGCAAAACATAGGCCACTCAGCTATTTTTCGACAATTGGCACAAGTTCATATAACATCATATGACAAATTTCTAGGACTTAGCAAATTAACCAAGTGTTAAAAACAACAACATTGTATAGGCTATATGCTCCTAAAACATCACCTAGGGTTTTATTTGCTACTAGTTTTTATTTGCCCTATACAAATTTTCCCTAGCTAAATTTGCTCATTTGCTCGAACAATTGGCCCGAGCTATATTTGCTACTGCCCTAATTAGCTACTGTTTTTCTAAAAAAATCTACTGTTTTTATAGCTAATTTATATACCTACATAAACTAATTAGCTACTGTTTTTTATAAATTTTAGCTACTGTTTTTTAGACCTACAAAAACCAATTTGCTACTGTTTTAGCTACTATTTTTTATAAATATATAGGTATTTTAAATACCCTAAACTAAATTTCCCTAGACAAAATTGCCCTAAACTAAATTGCACTAAGCTAAATTTCCTAAATTTCCTAAAGTAAATTTCCCTAGACAAAATTGCACTAAACTAGGGTTCATAGGGTTCATACCTATCCTCTCTCTCTCTCTCTCTCTCTCTGCTACATCTCCTAGCTAGGGTTCGTACATCCAAATTAGAGAGAGATAGAGGAGAGAGAGACAGAGAGGAGGGCAGGGAGAGGAGAGGGGGAGGCTTACAGGGCGGTGGAGAGGGCGACGGTGTCGAGGGCGGGCGCAGGGCGAGGGCCGGCGAGGTCGGAGGCGGGCGCAGGGGCAGTGAGGTCGCCGGCGGGTGCAGGGGCAGGGAAGAGGTGGGGCGGCATTGTGGTCGACGGCGCGGGCTCGGGAGACGACCGACAACGAGGTCGACGACGGCTAGGGGGCGACGGCCGGCGGTCGAGGGCGAGAAGGGCGACGGACGGCGCGAGTGGGGTGGCGGCGGCGACAGAGTGGGGGGGAGAGGCTGTGGGGAGAGTGGTCGGGGGGAAATTGGGACTTGGCGGCTGGCCAAATTTGAGGCTAACTCAAAATAGCAGTAGCGCTGCTTTACAACCCAGCGCTATAGCTAACTTTGCTATAGCGCTGGGTTGTAAAGCAGCGCTACTGCTAATGGCACATAGTAGTAGTGCTTTTCTAGAACAAAGTGCTATAGCTATAGTAGCTATAGCGCTGGTTCTCAATCCAACACTACTGCTAATGGCACATAGTAGTAGCGCTTTTCTAGAACAAAGCGCTATAGCTATAGTAGCTATAGCGTTGGTTCTCAATCCAGCGCTACTGCTAACTGTTCCAACTTCTATTATTTTCTTTTTATTATTTTCCTTTTCTAGTTTTTAATTTTCTTTTCTTTTATTATTTTCCTTTTCCTTTTTTTTACTTTCCTTTTTTCTTTTGTACTGCTTTCTCCATTTTGTTTTTGTTTTTTTGTTTTTCTCTCAACGACGGCGTCTCCCTCTCCCTCACTGCGCGCATATCACTGGAACCATGCATGTGCTGGTAACATATCATTTGACCGATAACGGTTACTTAAGTGCATACACAAAATAGATACATATATATAGATGTAGGTTTCTGATTAGCTGCGTCGACGACGTTTCACATTGAGCTTCTTCCCTTTCTTGTTTGTTCCTGAGTAATTGAGCCCCTCCTTGTGACTTTTCCGGAGCCATTGGTTACGATCTTTCTTAGGTAATGTAGTTTTGATTCCTCTTTTCACGTATGCTTCATCGTCATCGTCATCTTCCCTCATCAGGTTGCCGTATTGGTCGTAGTCTTCCTCGTTGGCTACTCCATCCATTCCGATGATGCTCCTTTTGGATCTCCTAACGACAACACGGCTGGGATTGGCTGGGTCGGCTATGAAGAAGCATTGTGTCACGTGCTTAGCGTGTACCCATGGCTCCATTTTGGCGATGACGTTAAAGTTCATGGGAGTGCTCTTCGCGTTGGGTATAGACATGGTGGTGAAATACTTGTTTTCTCTTATGACGTCCTTGGCCCATCGGACACGGAACATCGTCGCATCGTGCATTCCAGCATAGTCAAGCTTCCAGATCTCTTCGACCCTTCCATAGAATCTCTCTGTTGTGCCGTTGGCGTCAGTCACGCATTGAATTGTCACCCCAGATTTCTGGTAATCACTGTCCATGTCTTTGGCCTCCGACTAGAACGTGTACCCATTGATATCGTAGGACTGATAGGTCGCGAGCTTGGGCGCAGGGCCAGGTGCTAAGGCGTGTACGAGCAATCCGTCCGAACTGTCCTCTTCTGGCGGATTTTCAAGAACTTGCTATTTAAACCAGCGTAAGAAAGTGGCATTGTACTCTACAGTAACTTCGTCGTCCATCTTGAGCATCCCCTTATCATGGTACTTCTTTGCAATGGTTTCTTTGTGCTGTGCCACATAATCATCTACCACATCTAGGTGTTGTAGCACCACTAAGTTAGCCCTGTCAAAGTCGTTCCATCTATCTGAGTAGTCCATGTGCAATTCCCTCCGACCGTTGTTGTGACCATCTCCTTCAATCTTCCCATCGTGCTTCTTAACGGGCAAACCAACAACAGGGTCTCCGACGCTTATATAATTCTCGCAAAAGGAGACGACCTCATGCGTCAGATACCCTTGGACGATGCTCCCTTTCGGACGGGACATGTTACGAACGAATCCTTTGATGACCCCATTCATCCTCTCGAACGGCATCATGCTGTGAAGGAATGTCGGGCCGAGGTCGATGATGTCATCCATGATGTGGACACACAGATGCACCATGACATCAAAGAACGTGGGCGGAAAGTACATCTCAAGCTCACATAGTTTGACAACGATCTCTTCCTGTAGCCTTCGGAGCTGCTTCACACTTATGGACTTTCGAGATATAATGTCGAAGAAGTTGCAGAGACCAGTAAGCGTGTCACGGAGGTGCTTCTCCATTATCCCTCTAATTGTAACCGGGAGTATCTGCGTCATCATCACGTGACAGTCATGAGACCTCATCCCGCTGAACCTTTTCTTCTTGGGGTCTAGAAATTTTCTTATCTTCCCACAGTAAACAGAACTAACTTTGATTCCCATAAGGCACTTGATGAATTGATCGATCTCCTTCGCACTTGAGGCAAAGCAAGAAGGGGGGCAATAATTCTCCTCCTTCTTGTTGACTTTTTTGCCCCTTTCCCCCTCCTCCGTCTCTGTCTCCGTCTCCTCCATCAACTTTTTACGGTGGAGATCTTTCCTGATCTTCAAAATTTCCAAGTCTTTACTTGCCTTCGGCCCATCCTTGGTCTTCTCCGGCATGTTCATCGGTGTGCCAAGCAAGCTCTCAAGGACATTCTTCGTGATCTGCATTGGATCAAGGCAATGAGGTGTGTCATGATTGGGCCAGTACTCCAAGTCCGAGAAAACAGACCTCATTTTCCGTACCTTCAGCAGTGGCTCCGACGCCTTTTTGATCTTTCCCGGTGTGGGGCATTGTTCCCAGTTTCTCAACAGCTCCTCGATTTCGGCGCCGCTCCTCTTACGTGGAGGTCCTCGAAGCTCAGCCAACCCATTGAATAGATCTCCACGCTTTCTCCACGGGTCATCCTTCTCGAGCCATCTACGATGCCCCATGTACACGATTTTCCTGGACCCACCATCTTTCGATGACGTAAGCTGCTGAGACGTTGTATCATCCATGCACCTCGCGCATCCACATTATCCATGGCACACCTGGCCTGAGGTGTACCCGTAATCGAGATAGTCATGCACCATCATCATCAGCGCGACTCTCATATGGAAATACTCTCATTTGCTGGCATCCCATGTCCATGCCGTTGTTTTCCATAACGTGTCTAGCTCCTCTTGCAGAAGCCCCATATACAGGTTAATACTATTTCCTGGTAGTTTCGGCCCTTGAATCAGCATGCTCATGTGTATGTACTTTGTCTTCATGCACTTCCATGGGGAGAGGTTGCACATCCATACAAGCACGAGCCATGTGTTGTGGTTGGTGTTCTGGTTTCCAAACGGATTCATGCCATCGGTACTCGCACCAAGCACGATGTTCCTTGGATCTTCTGCATCAAATCCATATACGGCATTGAATGCTCTCCACTGGCTACCATCTACAATGTGTCTCAGCCTCGTATCATCTCCATCGTCGGGCTTATTCCTCTCCGCGTGCCAGCGCATGAGCTTTGCTTCCTTAGGATCTACGAAATACTGCTGCAGACGGGGAGTGATCGGAAAGTACCATACAACTTTCTAAGGAGCTTTCTTTCCTGCCTTCTTGTATCGAGAAGCATTGCACACTAGACAACTAGTTTTTCCCGCGTGCTCCCCTGATAAGTGATGCAATCGTTGATGCATGCGTGGTACCTAATGTGCGGAAAATCAAAAGGGCAAACGATTTTCTTGGCCTCCTCGACACTAGTAGGACACAGGTTCACCGCAGGAAGAACTTTATTATGTAGAAACTTCAAATTCTCATCGAGGCTTTTGTCTATCTATTTGTTTTAGGCCTTCGTCTTTAGAAGTTCGAGTGTGAAACTCAAGCGGGTCACCTCGGGATCGCAACCATCATACAATGGAGTCCTCGAGTCTACTTCAAGTTGCGCCAGCTTGGCCTCCTCTCTAGAAGCAGCTCCCTCACTAGTCGTACTCTTGTGAAGGAGGTCCCGAACATGAGGGTCCTGCACGATTGCACTTAGTAGCGTCGAAGACTGTAGCGTGACCGCTGCCTCATCTCCGCCATGTCCGGAATCTTCTTCATTCTGTACGAAATCTTCTCCGCCGCCGTCATCATTTTCGGACTCTTCCCCGCCGACATGTCCAGAGCCATCGTCTTCTTGTCGATCGGTCATCTCTTCGTCTAGCCCCATGTCGTTATTCCCTGCCATGTGGGCGTCCTCCTCCTCATCATCTTCTTTACTTATCCACTGAGTATAGCCATCTATGAAACCATTCATCAGCAGGTGCACCTTCAAAGTGCCATGATCAAAAGGGTCCAAAAGGACTACTTCCTTGCATCGTGCACATGGACATCTAATCCTAGTCTGATTATTTGCATACATGTCCATCACCGCGGATTGCATGTACCACTCCACCTTCCATCCACTCACCTTCATGACCCACTGCACGGTATAACAAGAAAAAGGGTTATGAAATAAATAATGCATGCTTCAAAGTCATATATATAAAATTTTGGCATGACCTTGCCTAAAAATAGGACATATGAGTTTGCTCGAAATTCACCAAAACGGAAATAAATCGACATTTCGGCAAAACATAAGCAACTCGAGGGCATGTCACTAGCACAAATCTCTCCATATATATATAACACATATTCTCATTCACACACATATTCTTCTTGAAATGAACAACTTTTTACTCACCTATATATATATATATATATATATATATATATATATATATATATATATATATATATATATATCCCGAGATAGACCAAGAGCACGCGGTTAATTAGATGATGTGGAGGAGGGTGGTTGGCCAAATAGCTAGCTAGATCTAGCTGTTGGGGAGGAGAGGTGAATCTAGCTAGCTAACTAATGGAGAGGGGTTATGGTGGATGGGTCATTAATGGGGGAGAGAAGAGAGGTGTAGGAGAAAGAGAGAGGCCATTTATGGAGGAGGGTGCCATTAACGAGGAGAGAAGAGAGGTAGAAGGAAGAGAGAAGAATAGAAACAATGGTGGAGCTAGAGTGGAGAGGGGAGAGGGGAAAGGAGGGAGAGAGAGGGCAAAGTGGGGGAGAGGGAGGGGGAAGGGGTGGAAAAGGTGGCACCAGCCGCAACTAGCAGTAGCGTTGCTTTGCAAAAAGCTTGCTGCTATTGGACTTAGTAGTAGCGCTTTCCAAGAAAAGCACTACTACTAAGGAGGGCCCACTAGCAGTAGCGGCGCATAAAAACAGAGCGCTGCTACTAAACTGTTAGTAGTAGCGCTATTTTCTATACACCGCTACAACTACGAAAACAGTCGGTGGCCTCGTCTGGTCCCACATAGTAGTAGCGCTTTTCTTCTTCACAGCGCTTCTACTATGGGCTTACTAGTAGCGCTTTCCTGGAAAAGTGCTACTGCTAAATAGCAGCAGTGTTTTCTTCTTTCCCGTGCTACGTGTATAAGTGTTTTCCTCGTAGTGTTGGCAACACTTGTAATGTGCATCACATGAGAACATAACTGTTTATACAACTGAAACTGAAATCAACATAGAGCAAGAAGTTAGAACAACAATCCAGTTAAAGAAATAGGTTTAAAACATACCTGTTGCACCATTCGAGTTTCAATTGGATCCTTCATATTCGAAAGTAGTTGGCATGAGTAAATACAGTGATGCAACATCAAAGGATTATGGACCATAGCTACGGAATCTGACCTGAGAACAGTTGCTATTCTTCTTTAAACGTGGAGTTTGGGTTCGCTGTGGTGGTCTCCATGCTTTGGGCACTGCAGTTGCTTTACAAACTGCTCATGTGGGGGTACTCTGTGGTGGACATGGTGCTTTGTCAACTAGAAGTGGGTTACTATCCGCTGGGGTTGGGGTTAGATGGGTTGTAGCTGGTTCTCTACCCAACGCTCTAAGTGTGCAATCTGGAAGAGTCTCGATTATGTGTGGTGGGGCAAGTTTGTGGGCCAGTACAACCATGGTTCTATCTGCATCGACGAGTAGCACTGTCTTTTGTGAAGAACGGGTTTTTCTCCCTTAGATACTGCCATCACCCCCTCCAATTCAAATGGCTTATAAAAAAGAAAAGAATTTGAACGTACAGACATTGTATGATAGAGAGATGTGGTAATTCACATATATGTTGTCTAAGCAAACAGGACAACATGACACAATTTCACATATATGATGCCTCACTAAACATGATATCATGACACCGTTTCAGATATATGATGGATAACTTAACAGGATATAATGGCATAATTCAACATATGATGAGTACCTAAATAGGATGACATGACAAAACTATATGATGTCTTTCTAAAATAGGTTGGGATGAAATAATTCACATAAATGTTGTCTAAGTATACAGGATGGCATGATATAATTGACATAATTGATTCATATACTAAGCAGCTGGCACTCGCATGTATGATCTCTAAACTAAGCAGATGGAATTCAATATTGTGCATATGATGTCTAAACTAAGCAATGCAAGACACCATATGCATGATATGAGAAATATAAACATTGCAACTTAGAGCATACACCTCAGGTGTGATATAGGACCGGTCATCTGTCTCTGAATCCTCCTCTGAGGAGCTCCCTGTAACCATCGAGATATATGCTTCAATAGGTACCATTGCTTGCTCTGAAGACCTTGTTTTCACTCCTGATTTTTCCATAACCGGCTCAAATGGCTGATACACATGAAGAGTAGTTTAATATACACAGATTGTCGACAAATGGAATACGTAATGAAAAAAAGATGGCATGAGATAATTCACATATATGATGCCTGGCTACATGGCGGTGCATAATTCACATATATGATAACTGGCTAAAAAACATGGCATTGCATAATTCCCATATACTCCCTTCGTTCCTAATATTTGCCTTTTTAGAGATTTCAAATGGACTACTACATACGAACGTATATAGACATATTTTTAGAGTGTAGATTCACCCATTTTACTCCGTATGTAGTCACTTGTTGAAATCTCCAAAAAGACAAACATTTAGGAACGGTAGAAGTATGATATAGAAACCAAACAGGTGGCATTCACACAAAGCAAATTTAAACTAAGCTGATGACATATAAGATGAACAATGTAAGCAATGCAAGGCGCCATATGCATGATATGACCAACATCAGCATGCCAGGTTAGAGAAAACACCTCAGGTGGTAAATAGGAGTGGTCGGCACCCTCTGAATCCCCATCTGAACAGTTATCTTCTTCTGGATTACAATTTGGAATGGCGGGAGGGGGGCACTTCACCCACCATGGAGCGGCGTTTGCATGACATTATATTCCCATGCAACGGTCTTCTCTTTTTCTCTACATGTTCAATACGATTGTGCACAATAACGGACATGCATAAAAAAGATTAGTTAGATTTTGTAAGGCCTAAGGGGTGCATGCAGAAATCAAGACTGATGGTAGCAAGCGAGTGGATAGATCCAAAACTAATGATAGCAGGTAGATTATAGCTTTAGTTTAAAAAGATAGACAATAGATCATCTATTGTTTGTTGCTCACCCAACATGAACCACATAGAAGACCCCAGATGAACAAGATAGTAGACAGATACTATTCATTGTTGCCTCAATATGAGACCCACGGGCATTTTAAAACTCAAGTTTGAACGATAAAGTAGCAGGTAATAATAACCGATGTATAACGTAAGCAAACATGAAAGACTGCGACCTCTCTTACGGAACTGTGTAGTTCTCAGGTTCATCTGCTCAGTCGATGATGGTAATGCAGTTGGCGTGGCTGCCGGCAATGGGGAAGATGATATGAGGTGGCGAAAGAAAGTTTGTAGGCGGAATCTCTGCTACAGTGAATGCTTCTGTCGAGGGTGCACCTCAGTTGGGGTAGATGACGGCACGACAGGAGCAGGATATAACACACAGAGTTTTCTTTGATGCCTATCTGAAAATGAAGTAAATCTGTAAGGGCTCCTTAGAATTGGATGATTCTATAAATGCAGGGACAGGAAAAACATAGGAATAGAATAGGAATGCACGAGCAAAACAGAGCATTTGGAAACATAGGATTTCTGTGAACCTCGGTGTTTGGTTCACATGAATTGGAAGAACACATGAATGGAGAAACATGGTCAAATTAAAGTCAAACCACGTGAAAATGAAAAAAAGTAAGAATCTTATTATGCCAGCAATGCAATTAGTCCTATTCTTCATGCATATTAATTTTAAAAGGACGTCCAACTGGATATTAAAATTCATACCATTTTTCTTTGAAAGAGACACCAAAGGAAAAAAAATCCTCCAGTTTTGCTTTGCTCCACTCCTAACCAAATGCATGAATAGTAGTACCATAGTAGTTCCATAGCAAAGGATCCCTGAGGGATCAACATGAATGCACAGTAACAAAGTGATGCAACGAGTGTACAACCTCTTTGACATAGCCTTGTCGACCTCAGCATCATTGGGTTGGACGTGGAGGCTGGTGATGCTGGTGTGACTATCGGAGGCAGGGAAGAAGATATGAGGCCTCTGGAAATGGCACCGAGGGTACTGCTCCGCTGTGATGGACGGTTCCGTCGTTGGAGCAGCTCCGGTGAGGTGTACGGCGTCGAGGCTGAAGCAGGACAAGACAGACAACGTTAATCTGAAGTGGGACTCTAATATCATCTGCAGTAGATGATGTAAAATACATCACCAAAAAGTGCTAGATGTAAAACGCATTAGCCGCACCATGGCTGCTCCGACAGATGCTGTAAATACTGTTTGCTCTGAACTTAACTGAAGAAACTGAACTTTACAGTCGAAACTGAATTTTACTGTCGAAACTGATTGAACTAGTAGAAGAGCATTGCAATAGATGTTTAGGGCATTCGAGCACTAGTAGCAGAGAAGAAGTGATCTAAATCGGCAGACACTTGAGCAGGGAACGCACTAGCAGAGAGCAAGCCCTACAGTAGAACCGCGAGCGAGTGCTAAAGCAGCAACTCCTATAGCTGCCGAAGGTCGTGCAACAGCAGCAGTTGCACGAGCGAGAGCAAGAGCAAAGCAGCAGCACGAACGAGAGCAAGAGCGGAGCAGCAGTGTGACCGATAGCAATAGCAGAGCAGAGCATCAGCACGAAGTGGCCGCCGAGGAAGCAACGACATGGGGGAGAGACGTCGTGGATGAAGTGGCCGGCGACGGCGCCATCGATGGAGACCCACCATGGCTACTCGGTATCGAGCACCGGCAGCCCCGTGAGATCAAATAAAAGAAAAAATGCAGCGGTGAGTGCAGAACCTCGTTGATGGCGCCGAGTTGGCCTCGGCTTCATCGGAGGAATTGGTGAGGGTGCTGCGGTTCCGGTGGGGCAGGTCAAGAAGGTGGTGTGGGGATGGAGGTGGCGCGATAGACGAGGCGAAAGTCAGGGCAGCTCCTTGGAGGTGGAGGACAAGGTGGCTGATCCGGCGGGACGACGAGATCGACGATGGATCCTCATCCGGTGCGGTGGATGAGGGACGGCGAGCTGTTGCGGTGGACGACATTGTTAGGGAAGAGTCTCTGGCTGGGTGGTGGTCGGCAGGCCGACCAAAGAGCATGGGGTTTCGTGGGTTTTGGCAGCCTCGGTGTACGAATGGAGGGGACGAAGGGGAAGGTAGGGGGAGCCATGTCTTAGGGACGCGCTTGTTTGAAATGTAGGGTAAGTTACCAGCGTACCCCCAACGGTTTTGATGCCACGACGTCGAGCCGGCATTTCTTGCTGAGGGGTAGAAGGGGGATTTCGCGTGTCTGGGCTGTGGGGCCGATTTCGGATGAGGAGGGAGTTTTCGCGTGCATCGAAATTTCGGGATAACAAGGCGCGTCGCGAGTTGAAGAGGCGGCAGTTTCAAAGCAGATGAGACAAAGGATACTCGAGCTTAAAATTTCGGGATAACAAGGCGCGGATTCCTTGTTCGGCAGAACAAACTTAACGTGTACAAAAAAAACAATGCATACAAGACACAATAGAGTCATGTCCCCTTTTACTATATTGCTATAAATGTCATTGAAAAAACTACAAGAAAAATGTAAAAAATCGGGAGAACAAGATTACCCTGTATAGTACCAAATCGATTCGCACTTCCCTCAACAACAACAAAAAACAAATCAACTCCCACCAAAAGAAAGAGTCATGTCCCTTTTTATATGATTACAAATGCCAGGATCTCTAATTTCAATTTTTGAATCCACGTTACGTTGAATTCGAATATATCATTAGGTGACCTTGCGGTTTATAATGGATGTAGTCCTACATTTTGATCTTCCATCATATATGAACATTTTACTCCACCCTATGAACATATATATTGTCGTCTACCATATGGACTAAATTTGAATCAATTTTCCTTATTTGAATACGATTGTTGTCAATTTATACAATCATTTAAATATTATCTTGATAACAAAAAACATGCATATAGCAGTAATCATATTTCACTATAAACTACATGTAACATACGATCTCCAATTCAAATATTTGTATCCGTTTTATGTTGAATTCAAATCGGAGTACATTGGTCTATGTGGCGAGATGTTCGGGATAATCTAAACCATGTTTTCATATGTATATAATTCTTGGCTGAATTGGGACAAGTTTTGGTATAAGCTTCTTGCAAAACCAGAGATTCTCTCAACAAGCCTCATGGTTCCGAGAGGAACGTGTCACCTTTGTGTGCAAAACAATATACGTTGCATCCCCCAGATTTTTTTACAGAGTCAACATAGAACTATATGAGTGCCCTGTTAAATTTTGGAATTATTTTGGGTTCGTTTGGCCTTTCTTATACATTAATTGAGTTTCTGGACATTTAATGTGCATAATCCAAATTTGAACTGCAAACACATGTTCCGGTGCACCAAAGTTCGTTGAAAAATCACATGTGTGTCCTTGGGTGAATTTCTATGTCCCATGCAAGAAATGGGAATGAAATTCAAACATCTGGGTGTCGTGACTCGGCTGAGAACATCGAGAAACTTGGTTTTTAAATTCATGTAAATCCAAAACTCGCCTGGAAATCATGAAAATGGGCATGGTGTCATGTAACGCCCTCGATGCGGCTATATCTCCTACGTGTCTAAGCATGACTTAGAGGCATAACCGCATTGAAAGCAATGTCGCAAGTAAGGTAATCTTCACAACAACCCATGTAAATAGATAATAAGGGGAAAGATACATAGTTGGCTTACACTCGCCACGTCACACAAAGTACATAAATAGCATTACATCAATCAATACAATCATGGTCCGACTACGGTACCAAAATAAAAGATCAACCCAACATGCGACATGGTCCCGATCGCCCCAACTGGGCACCACTACTGATCATCGGGGAAAGACACATAGTAACGATGGGAGTCTTCGTCGAACTCCCACTTGAGCTCAACCGCATCATCTGGAACAGAGTCATCTGGCCCAGCATCTGCTTTGGAAGTAATCTATGAGCCATGGGCACTCAGCAATCTCGCACCCTCGCGATCAAGACTATTTAAGCTTATAGGTAAGACAAGGTAAATATGTGGAGCTGCAGCAAGCGACTAGCATATATGGTGGCTAACCTGTTCGCAAAAGAGAGCGAATAGAGAAGGCAAAGCACGAACGAAGAACTAGAGAACAACCTACAGCAAGCATTACTCCAACACCGTGTTCACTTCCCGGACTCCGCCGAGAAGAGACCATCACGGTAACACACAGTTGATTCATTTTAATTAAGTTAAGGTTCAAGTTATCTACAACCGGATGTTAGAAAATTCCCATCTGCCCATAACCACGGGCACAACTTTCGAAAGTTCAAATCCCTGCAGGGGAGTCCCAACTTAGCCCATGACAAGCTCTCACGGTCAACGAAGGATATACCTTCTCCCGAGACATTCCGATCAGACTCGGTATCCCGGTTCTACAAGACAACTTCGACAAGTTAAAACAAATCCAGCAACACCGCCCGGATGTGCTGACAAATCCCGATAGGAGCTGCACATATCTCGTTCTCAGGGCACACTCAGATTGTCTAAACTTCCGGTAGGCCAGCCCAGAGTTGCCCCTGGTGGCCACCGGCGGCTGATGAGGTGGACCAACACACAGAGGAGCACTGGCCCAGGGGGGTTTAAAATAAGATGACCCTCGGGCTCCGGAAACCCAAGGGAAAAAGAGGCTAGGTGGAAAATGGTAAAACCAAGGTTGGGCATTGCTGGAGGAGTTTTAATCAAGGCGAACTGTCAAGGGGTTCCCATTATCACCCAACCGTGTAAGGAACGCAAAATCCGGGAACATAACACCGATATGACGGAAACTAGGGCGGCAAGAGTGGAACAAAACACTAGGCAAAAGGCCGAGCCTTCCACCCTTTACCAAGTATATAGATGCATTAAGATAACAAGATAATATAGTGATATCCCAACAAGAAAATAATGTTCCAACAAGGAACGATCTCCAATCTTCACCTGCAACTAGCAACGCTATAAGAGGGGCTGAGCAAAGCGGTAACATAGCCAATCAACGGTTTGCTAGGACATGGTGGGTTAGAGGTTTGACATGGAAATTTGGGAGGCATGATAAGCAAGTGGTAGGCATCGTAGCATAGGCATAGCAAAAGAGCGAGCATCTAGCAAAGCAAAGATAGAAGTGATTTCGAGGGTATGATCATCTTGCCTGCAAAGTTATCAGAGTTGACTGGATCCTTGAAAGCAAACTCAACGGGCTCCTCGTTAGCGAACTCATCTCCTGGCTCTACCCAAACAAGACAAACAAGCAAAAGGAACACAATCAACCACGTGCAAAGCTCAAACAACATGATGCAAACATGGTATGCTATGCGGGATGCGATATGTGATGCATATGCAAGATTTGACATGGAAAGATTGAACCTGGCCTCAACATGGAAATCCAAGTGTGCCACTAGAAAGTTGAGATGATTTCGCTTGAAATCGATATAAAGATCACTGGAATCGGATGCACGGTTTGGAAATGGCAAGCAAAACAAATATGGCACCGGTCTGCGATAAACAGCAAGTATCCATCTAAATGCATCAAGATAATTATGCTACATCACTCAAAAATGGAAAAATTATACATGGCAGGGATCCATTCATAATTCTTAACAAAAGATGAACACTGAGCTACGGCCAATTCATCCATTAACAGGTTCAAACAAGCATGGCAAAAGTGCAATTGATAAACAGGTTTCAGACTTAATGAAAACTAGAAGCTACAGGAACTTAACATGGCAAAGTAAAGCATGGAATGGAGCTACTCAAAGAGCTTAACAAAAGTCCCTTAGTGACTTTGAGCCAAAAGAGATCAGAAAATACAATTGCAAGCATGTGAAGATGGCAAAAACATAATCAAGTTACAGACTTAGAGAAAAACTGGAACATGCAAATCTGTTAACGAGTAGGCATGTTCACGAGTTCGATGCACTCACTACAGAGCAAGGCATGACAATCTAAGCATACACCCATCAAGAATACACATTATATAAGCTAGACATGGCAAGAACAACAACATAGCATGCACGGATCAAGTAGACAATCTGCCCAGATTCACGAAATAGCAAAAGTAGAGCTCGATTGACTCAAGCTAGGGTGCCCCATAAATGCAAATAGAGACATAGATGGCTAGAGCACCACAAGATTAACAAATCATCCTTACTGATAATCCTCAAAAGAGGCACGGATCACTAGGAAACAACATGAACATATGACATATTGATAAAAACAGATCAAGGACTTCGTGAAATTTCTAAGTCCCTGAAATCAGCATTAACGAATGCACTACTTTGCAAGCTTGTGCTAGTCACCACACATATCACAAAAATACATGGATAGCGCCGCTGTAAAGATGGAAAAGCATATAACAAAACACATGTAGAGCTCAGGAGCATATCATGCACACATTAAACATGGCAAAAATGACAAATAGCTATTTCGTGCAGCAGATCTGACAAATAACTCAAATAGCTCTCTTCCAACAGCATTTAGGGCATCAATATGAGCTCAAATGAAAATGATGCAATGAGATGAAATGATGTACTCTCTGAGGCGAACATTTTGATATGCTACATGCCCAAAACGGAGCTACGGATGCAGAGATATAGCATGATGAAAAATGCAATTTATCTAGGGTTTCAGGAGAAAGTCAACCGAATCAGATCTGGATCTGGGATCACTGTAGCAGCACGGACTTCGAGGTTGAACGTCGCCAGAGTCAACGTCGCCGGAGGAAGGAGGGGAAGGAGCTTCCCAGACTTGGGCCGGCCGGAGCTTCGCCGGACGACGAGGAGGACGAAGGCGGCGGTGGTGGCGTCCGCGGCTCCGGCGAGAAGCAGTGGCGGCGCCCGAAGCGGTGTAGTGCGGTGGGACCGGCGCCTGCTGGTGACGAGGCGCTCCGCGGTGGATGGCACGATCGCGGCGCGGCGGCTCGGCCACCGGATGCCGGGGAGGCGAAGGCGCGGGGCGGCGTGCGGTTCTGGGCCGCGGGGGCCTCGCCTGGGCCCAGGCAGGCCGGCGCGGCGGTGGGCAGCGACGATGTGGGGCTGAGGCGCGGGCCAATGGGGGCGCGCCACGTGGCAGCGGGGTGGAAGTCGGACATGTCCCGCCTGGTTCGGACGCGTCCGCCTGCGCGGGGAAGATGGATCTAGGGTTTAGGGGGAGGAGAGACCCATGAATTTCGGAGGGGTGATATTTATAGGCATAGAGGGAGCTAGGAGAGTCCAACTGAGGTTCGGTTTTCGGCCACGCGATCGTGATTGAACGCTCTAGATGATGGAGAGGGTTTTGGTGGGTTTTGGGCCAAAATGGAGGGGTGTAGGGCTGCAACACACACGAGGCCTTCTCGGTCCCTCGGTTAACCGTTGGAGCATCAAACGAAGTCCAAATGCTACGAAACTTGACAGGCGGTCTACCGGTAGTAAACCAAGGCCGCTTGGCAAGTCTGGTCCAATCTAGAAATGTTTAACCCCCACACATGAAAAGAAGGTAGAAAGGACCACCGGAGGAGATAGAAGCGTCGGAATGCAAAACAGACAACGGGGAAAATGCTCGGATGCATGAGATGAACATGTATGCAAATGCAATGCACATGATGACATGATAAGAGATGCATGACAACGACAACAACACACTGAGACCAAAACCCGAACCCGAGGAAATAAAATAACTTAGCGCCGGAAACGGCAAGAGTTGGAGTACATATAAGGTAAATTACATCCGGGGTGTTACATGTCATGTCATGGCACTAACATGTTGTGGTAAAAAATGGGGCCGATTTGGAACAAGATTTGGTATAAGCTTCTTGCAAACCGGAGCTTCTCTCAAGAAGGCTCGTGGTTCTGAGAGGGAACATGTCACCTTTAAGTGTGAAACGATATACGCTGCCCCCCTTGAGTTTCTTTACAAAGGCAACATAGAACTACATGAGTGCCCTGTTAAATTTTGGGATTATTCCGGGTTCGTTTGGCCTTTTTTATACATTAATTGAGTTTCTGGTCATTTAATTTGCATAATTAAAATTTGAACTACAAACACAGGCTCCCGTGCACCAAAGTTGGTTGAAAAATCACATGTGTGTCCTCGGGTGAATTTCTAGGTCCCATACAAGAAATGGGAATGAAATTCAAATATCTGGGTATCGTGGCTCGGCCAGAACATTGAGAAACTTGGTTTTAAAATTCTTGTAAATCCAAAACACGCCTGAAAATCATGAAACTTAGCATGGTGTCATGTCATGGTACTACCATGCCCTGGTAAAAAAATGGCCGAATAGGAACAAATTTTGTTATAAGCTTCTTGCAACCCGGAGCTTCTCTCAAGAAGGCTCGTGGTTCTGAGAGGGAACATGTCACCTTTGAGTGCGAAAAATATACGCTGCCCCCTTGATTTTCTTTAAAGAGGCAACATAGAACTACATGAGTGCCCTATTAAATTTTGGAATTATTCCGGGTTCGTTTGGCCTTTTTTATACATTAGATGAGTTTCTAGTCATTTAATGTGCATAATTCGAATTTGAACTAGAAGCACATACTCCCGTGCACCAAAGTTGGTTGAAAAATCACATGTGTGTCATCAGGTGAATTTCTAGGTCCCATGCAAGAGATGGGAATGAAATTCAAACATGTGGGCATCGTGCTCGGCCGAGAACATTGGGAAGCTTGATTTTAAAATTCTTGTAAATCCAAAACACGCCTGAAAATCATGAAACTCGGCATGATGTCATGTCATGGTACTACCATGATGTGGTAAAAAATTGGCAGAATAGGAACAAGTTTTGGTATAAGTTTCTTGCAAACCGGAGCTTCTCTCAAGAAGGCTCGTGGTTCTGAGAGGGAACGTGTCACCTTTGTGTGCATAATGCAAATTTGAAATACATGCACATGCTCCAGTGCACCAAAGCTTGTTGAAAAATCACATGTGTGTCCTCGGGTAAATTTCTAGGTCCCATGCAAGAAATGGGAATGAAATTCAAACATCTGGGCATCATGGCTCGGCTGGAAACATTGAGAAACTTGGTATTTTAATTCCTGTAAATCCGAAACATGCATGAAAATCATGAAACTTGGCTTGGTGTCATGACATGGCACCAACATGCTGTGGTAATTTTGCTGTCCGATTTGCGAAGGCACACACATTAACAATCAACAAAGTCATTTTGGAACAAGTGTTGTCACGTTACCATCGGAAACACAAGTATTATTGAAATCATGGGTGTTCTATTTACCATTTACGTGCTGCCATGCGTCACCTTTTTTTATTAGCTAGGAAGCGCCATGCAGGGTAGCTATTTGAGTACGGGAGGCATGCGATCAGACCCCTGCGTGTACTTATCAGGAGGAGAGCCATTTGACCTCCATCTGTCGTCCACCTCTCTCCCAAGGTCTCCATTAATGCCGCCTGAGCCTCTGTTTAATGGCGTGGAAATGTCTCACTCGACTGAGATTTAAGAGAGAAAAAAGAAAATCTGAAAAGAAATTTTGCATGGATCTTGATGTAATTTCTGACGGGCCTATATAGCATCTACTGCGACTTATAGCAAGACCGATGAATATATATATAAGGACGACGAGAGTGGATAATAATTGTCTTACATAATCAGGAAGATAATTAAAAAAGCCACATGCGGCTACGCCCGAAATACACAAGGGCAAAAGAAGAAGGAAGACGCATACAACGATCTGGCTCGCTGGTCTCTACTTTCTTTATGCGCTACAGGTCGCGGAGACTAGTTCTCGCGGCGGGTGATGATCTCTTTCATCAATTTCATGTCCTTAATATGCTACTTGGAAGCATCAATGGATTCCTCCACTAGCCTATTGCGCTCGATGCGGAGGATGGCATTCTCGTCCATAAGTTTCTTGATGATGACGTCCGTCCTTTGCAACAAGGTAGCGGTCTCCTCCTCCTGCTTCGCCCTTTCGGCGATCTTCGCCCTCAGCAGGTCGCGCTCGCCCCGGAGCTTCGCATTGCCCTCCCCTAGTTGTCGGATGATGCCGGTAGCCTCGTCCTACAACCTCGCCCAGTCGGAGATCTGAACCATCTGGCTATGGACCATTGCATGCACGCGCCTGTAAGAGTCCTCGCCTGCCCGCAAGAAATTTTCCCTGGCTGCTACGGCGCGGCGGGACCTCCGTGCTGCTTCGGCGGCGTGGCGGGACATCTCTGTTGCTTCCGTGGCGTGGCCGGACCAATCTGCTACATCGATGGCACGGCGGGACCTTCGTGCTGCTTCGGCGGCACGGAGGGACCTCTGTGCTGCTACTGTGGCGCGGCTGGACATGTCGGCTGCTTTCATGGCGAGGCGGGACATCTCTCGTGCTTCCTCTTCCATGCTCGCCTCTCCTTGGTGGAAATCTCTCGACCCAGAATTCACGCTGGCAATGGCTTGATTGACTTCATGAGGAGTTGAGGCAGAATGTGCAGTCATCTTGGCATAGTAGTATTTATAACCAAGTACTACTAATACGCTCCTAAGTGGGAAACCGTTTAGATTGTGATCGGTGTGAACAGGTTTGCAATTAAATATAGCGTGGTAGTAGTAGTAATTTGGAATGTGACGAGACGCGCTCAAAATTTATTGACGGTTCTAGTTTCGAAGTGCGGCACTATTCCCGGATGGCATAACGTGGGCACATGTTCTCGGCCGTGGTGTAGCATATGCCATGGTACTAGTTCTTTTTCTGCTGCTGTGTACGTGCAGAAACTGGCATCGTCGGATACATATCTTACGCTTGGCGTTTGACAGGAATAGCCTCGTGGCGAGCTATAGACTATTCTTTTTTTCAGATGCATTAAACTTATCTCTCGGGACTTCTCGCACGCACCATCACTTCTCCCTTTGTCGATGCCACCCACATACACTTGTACTCTGAGTTTAGTACGTTATACAGGAAGATAAGAGGTGCACGCACGCACTCGTCCTCTCTCACACACACATCTGTAGATACAAATTGTATTGTTCTCAACCATCCAATTGGCTCTATCATAGGTATCACGTTGCTACCTGGCCTTGAGATTGAGAAGTTTAAAACGCGGAGGCTAAGATGGAGGCGCGAGGTTTTGGTTAATGTGTGAGCCGCACACGGCACCAACACGACACAAGCTTCGTCTGCCTAGTGCGCATGCAGTCGGATGAGTTGTCCAAGTATAAGACACAACCAGGCCCTCATTGGTATCCGCGCCTAGACTAGTACCTTCATAGTGGGTAGTGTCATATATTCTCCACTATGACCAGCCTTAGACTACCCATAGTTGGAGTAACATACTCCCTCCTTTCTGGTTTATAGGGCTTATCTGAACTTTTTTGTTTTTTCAATTTATAGGGCTCATCTCCATCTCATTTTTATTTTCCGAGACGTATTAAATCTTTGCATGTAAGAATTAAAAAGGAACACACCAATGCATGCAACATTTCTACTTATCTATATCTAGGCAAAATAGATGATGTGGCATGTAATTAATGAAGAAAGAGAGGCATGTGGTAACATAGCTAGTTACTGTAACATCACGCATATCAAGAAAGAGAGGCATGTGGTAACATAGCTAGTTACTGTAACATCTTCATATCCAACAGACACAAAATATCCGTTCGACTGTTGGAAATTACTTTAACTGCTGATTTGATGTCAAAGTAATTGCTGCATCGCCACCAAAGCCCACCATCTCTTAAGCTAAAGTAGAGCGAGCTAACCCCTATCTTAGCATATTACTAAGATAAACAGAAGGCACTGTAGAATCATATAGGACGTCAGCTTGTCAATCTGAATGTGGAGGGACACCAGCTTAGCCCCGGCCAGCAGCTTGGGCGGAACTGTGAAGAAGGTCAGCTCATGCACGGCGACGTCGCCGGGATCCTTGCTGCTTATCACCTCCATTTCCAGCTTGACGGCGGCGGTCCTGCCTTTGAGCTCCCCCGGTGGGCCGTTCGCCCACAGCTTGGCTATGTAGTGCAGAAGTGGGGACGACCCCGCTCTAACGCAGACGACTGACAAGGTGATAGGCGCGCCGATGTCGAGCACGCCGCCGACCAAGAAAAGCGTGCAGCCGTCCTCCTCTGCGAACAACAAGAGTTGTGGCTCCGACAGTGGCACTTGCAGTGGAGCACCTTGCTGTACTAGATCCTGTGCATGGGCATGGGATGCACGGTGCTGATGTGGTGGGAGAGCACCGGTGGCGGGCCTTCGTAGCCGCAGATGGGCACGGGGCATTTGCAGGGCACGAGCGGACACACGCTCTGGTGATCGGCGAGCTTGTGGTAAGTGACGTAGAGCCCATAGCCTTCGTGCGGGCACTCCACCCTCACCGAGGAGAGGACGGAGTCCACCGCCGTGTTCCGCATGTCGAAGCCACCGCCACGCTCACACTTCTGGCACTGCCGCTGGTTCTCGGGGTGCTCCACATGGCAGTCCGCGCAGTCCGAATGGAGGAGGTGTATTCGAACCTCATACACTGGAGGCTTCAAGGGGCGGAGGCACAAGGGGCAGTGGAGCAAGGTGAGGTCCATCGAGATCATAGAGAGCTCCATCGTCGGGTCCTGTTCTGTCCGCATGATCTCGCCCTCCACGGAATTCTGCCCTCCTTGTGCACAACCATCTCTTGCTTTATTACAAAGCTTTACTGTCACATATTCATACTACTTCACGGTGCATTAAATAAACACATGCAAGTATCAAAAGGAGAGTCATGGCATGCATGCATGCGTTGTAATTAATGCATCAGTAAACGCAAATTATTGAAATATATCGAGTGTAGTGCTTTCATGTGTCGCGTCAACTCATACAAGACTGAGAAGTTTGATTAGTACAACGCCCTCTCGCCTTAATCGCACCTACCTTTGGTTGCATGACAGGTGGGCCACCCTCTTGTTAGGCCCACCTGTCATACACACAAAGGCAGGAGTAGTAAGTCAATGAAGCTGCATCCCTCCCTCGCCCATGAGCGTGGTGGCTAGAAGGACTAGGAGAAGCTTTCGTTCGCTACATGCTCTCCCTCCTGCACGCGGTGGACATGCAGTAGTTCAATCGGTGTCAGATGGCCAGAAGCATACTGTAGTACTCCTCCACTGTAGTAGTATTCCATCATTGTTCGACCTCCCGAAGAGGCGAAGAGCCAAGCGAAACCCGGACGCTCGTGTGGCAGTTTCATGTGTAGAGTAGTCTAGGATAGCGTGTACCATGCCTCTAAGCTTAAAATCATTGGGGTCGGCTCCATGTTTTTTATTATGTTACCACTTCTCATTAACTACTTGCCACATAAGCAAAAATATGCCGAAGTGTGTTATGTTACTATCTAAGTTACTCCCACTATGACTAGCCTGAGAGATGATTGTTTTCGGTTACCGCGCCTCATCCAAGTACATGCAACATTTTTTGGCCACCACCCGCGCTTGATGTGCGTGCCTCATGCATACAGGCTTTGCCTCGCTAGTAGAATGGTGGTGCATGTGCGCGTACTTGCCATGCATGCACAGAACAAATATAAAACCCTACAGTCAAGGTACCTGCCGCCACAGGAGGTGGTGGCGCCACTGCTTTAGCCCACTAGCGTGTCTCCATTCTGTTCGCACGGCCAATTCCCTATGATGCATAGGCTACCGCCGTGCACTGTGGCGGCAGGCCCTACCGGTGCGCACTGTGGGTACAGGTGCCACATGTCACCCGTCGAGCCTGCCGCCATGGCGTAGCTAGTCTTTTAGGTCAATAAAATGAGAAGATGGTCTTTTTTGTCAATCCGAAAACGTATGTGGTTTTTTCTAACAAAAATTCTGGGTCTTTCAGCCAAGTTTAGAGGCAACCATGTGGGGCCAGTGCTATGATGTGTCGCGTCAACTCGTACAACGAGGGGAAGCTTGATTTTACTACTACACGCCTTCTCCCTCGCCTGTGGGCGCAGTGGCTATCCCTCCCGCATGCAGTGGACGAACATGCAGCAGTGGATTCGATATTGTAGAAGCAGTAGTAGTAACATCATTGTTCGTCTTCACGAAGAGGCGGAGAGCCAAGCGGAACCCGAACATGGAAGTTTAGAACCTTGGAGCACGCATATAGCCAGGCTCTTGCATGAGACAAAATTGCTATGTGAGCCTACTATTACTTGCTAGTATAGCCCTGTAAACCGGAAAGGAGTATTTTCCTTTCTAGAGATTTCAACAAGTGACTTAGACTACACTGAGACGGAGTACATATGGAGCAAAATGAGCGAATCTACACATAAATAAATACGTAGTTCTCTCGTTTTCCTCTTCGCCTTGGTCGTGATGCACAATAGGCACCATAGGCACCTCGTCGTCGACGGGAACGTCTCCTGACATGTGATAGACGCGAGCGGCAGTCGCCTCCATAGGTGCTTGAGGCCCTGTTTGGTTCATAAGTCCTAGGACTTTTTCTAGTCCCAACTAAAAAGTCCCTAGTCCCTAGTTTTTTTAGTTGGGTTAGAGCAAACTAGCTCAAACTAACCCATCTTGTTTGGATAATTTGAGGCTATTTCAACCCAAACAAGCTCTAACTCAGGGATCCAAACAAAGAGGAGTAGTATTGTACATGCTACAGTCTGGACCGTAGCACATTGTTTTTTATGGCCATATCGGCACATTGTTTTCTACCGCTGATTCACTGGGCTACCGTGGTTCGCACTCCTCTGCCATGGTTCGCACTCCTCCTACATACTTCGCCGACATGTGGGAGAGCCATCATACAGGTCAATGTGTCATGCACCAAATTGGAGTGCGGAACGGAAGGGGGCGTCACCCTGGTCATAGCGCCAGTAATTCATGACTATAGTGAGTAGTCATATCACAAGTCTTTTTAGAAGTAACGTGCCGTCAAATCGGACAGCCCGACCTATCCAGTAGTAAGTAAGTTGAATCCACTACTCCTCACCCTCCTCGCCACTCTGTCAAACCACCTACGCGAAAACTGTCGCGTGTACTGCCCGGGAAAAGCCCCGCCCTCAACTTTTAACTACGCAAAAATAGTTCGAGCTTGTTCGTTCTATATAAATACTAGTACTGTATGTTTATTCACCCGTGGGGTTGGCCAATGAATGGAGGGCCGGGAAGCACAAGTAAACCATACTACTACTACTACCTCCGTCCTAGTTTATTGGTCCCCATTGTATATTGTGTCAAATTTTGACTATAGATTGAACTAACAAAACGTTCATGCATGTTACCAAAAATTATATCATTGATAACTATGTTGAAATACGAATCCAACGATATAATTTTTGTTGACATGCATTAACATTTTGTTAGCTAAATATTTGGTCAAAATTTGGCACGAACTACAAAGGTGACCTATAAACCAGGACGGAGGTAGTAGTAGTAAGTAGGAGTCATACAGTTACTCACCTTAAATAGAGAGTTTATTTTCTTTAATGCCACGTACACAAATTGAAACGCTTTTTGTGGAGAGAAAAACATAATCACTCCACTATATATGTACGCCGGGGCCTGAGCTCTTGCTTTTACTAGGGTTGCTCTCTTTATTCTCTCATCCTCTCAAGATCTAAACAAGACAGCGGTAGCGACATTTTCTCTCTGCTCACCGCTGGTCACAGATCCGGCCGGATCCTTTCGGCTGGTGTGTGTAGAGGACTAGGTGCATCGTTCAAGCAGTCATCGCCGGCGAGGGAGGAAACCCACAACTGCCGGAGGGGCCCGATCCTCTGCCCCTGCCGTTCTCTCCGACACAGCGCCGGATCGGGAGGTCCTCTGACCCTTCTTCCTCCCTGCTGTATTGTGCGCAGATCTGACCTGCCGCCACCGACATCCCGACGACCCTCAGGTATAAGTTCTTCGAAAGCGGCCTTGCTCTACTGCCCTAGCTCCCCACGTGTCTTCATGTGCATGTTTTTCTACTCCCATCAGCTCTTCCAAAGCCACCTAAATTTTTAGTATTATTAGAGGTAAAGCTACTTCATGCATTCGAATCTAGGACTTGGTTCAAACAACGAAGAAAGGGGGGAAAGTTGTAGCATGAATCTAGGACTTGATTCAAAGAGGAAATAATATGATGAAAGTAGTAGAGACCGGATACCCAACCAGTCTCTTGGTTGAAAAGGGAAATAATGGGAAAGTGCAGTAGATAAGGAACATATCTATTATTTGTTGAAAAAGGGATAGAAAGTCGCGCCTGGTGGACAAGTGAACAGAGTATGTCCAGGATTAGAATTGCTGGCCTCACATAGTAAAAGGTCTCTAGGATTAGATTTGCTGCCCTCACATAGTAAAAGGTCTCCAGGATTAGATTTGCTGCCCTCACATAGTAAAAGGTCTCCAGGATTAGATTTGCTGCCCTCACATAGTAAAAGGTCTCCAGGATTAGATTTGCTACCCTCACATAGTAAAAGGTCTCCAGGATTAGATTTGCTGCCCTCACATAGTAAAAGGTCTCCATGATTAGATTTGCTGCCCTCATATAGTAAAAGGCCTCCAGGATTAGATTTGCCGCCCTCACATAGTAAAAGGTCTCCAGGATTAGATTTGCTGCCCTCACAGAGCATGAACAAACTCGGCATCACCACTTTATGCCTCCTTGTAGGTACATTGTGCTGATGCGTCCACTGTCGCATGTCCTTATACCAACCTTTTGTTGTTGTTAATGTAAGGGCACATGTAAAATGAAGCAATCGCACTGTTACCTTAGGGACATGTCTAACCAGTGTTATTGTTAATCTTATGCCTCCAGTGATATGATGCAATTAAACTGTGTTACAAATGGTACTCCTGTTGTTTTCCCTAGTATGATAAGTAAGTTGCTACTTTACGCTGCTGAGTGTCCTAGTGTCCCCATGGTCCCATGCCCTTAAACCAACTCTTTAGCTGTTGTTGATTTACTGTATCTGGTAAACAAGCAATGCCACCATTAAAGTAATCCCATATTTGACGAATGTCATTGTTGATCATAATGCTTCCAGTAACATGAAGCATTGCTGACGTTTTAAAATTTCTACTGTCCTGGTGTTATTGCCATGAACATAATTAAGATGATTCTTTTCATTTCGTGTATGTTTCATATATTCTTATTGACCAGCAACTGTTTACTTTCTATCTTTTTGTGCAGATAGGGATATCCATTTCACCTTGTTGCTATTGTGGCCTTTTCGTGAACTGTACAAAACACTCTTTTTTGGAATGAGTGTCTTGTGCAGTTCAACTAAAATGTCATGTGGGCAACATCTCTCAATTTTGGTGGAACTGCACAAAATGGTGATTGGAGTTTCTGATATCTCCGTAAAATTCTGCTCGTAATCTCGTGCAACATTTTATTAGCCTTTGCAAGATGAGCCGTCACTGTCACCACAATGGCACTTTATTTTAGTGGGACTGCACAAAAGGATTAGCAAATTATAGTTGCACCTTACATGAGCGGGACAACCAACCTTATTGTTCCTCAATTTTAGTGCCACTACTAAAGAACCTGCCAGCTCACGAGAGCAAGTACTTCTTGCTAGCTAAATGATGCAATCTTTGCTTCATTTCAGGTGAACTGCAGAAAAAGGTGCATGAATTGAATCATCGAAGTCCAGGCGGGCCTCATCCGAGTGGAGCTGTAGGTTGAGTTCAAGGAGTGCCACAATTATAGTAATCAGGCTCTTCTTATTTGTGTTGTGCAAATAGTAATACTCAACTACAGATGTTGTGACAGTCAAGAGCATTCGCCAAGTTCTTCGGTTGTATGACACGGCTAGCCAAGATGGATTTAATCCAGATATTCACTTTATCAAAAGGCTCTAATGGGTTGGTTCTGAATCTTGCAAGCTGGGAATAAATAAGATGTGTAGGCATATTTGTTGTACTTATGATTTGAATCTTATTTGTTGGTTATGAATTTTGCAAGCTAGGAATCAATGAGATGTGTAGGCATCTTTGTTTTACTTATTGTTTGGATCTTATTTGTTGGTTCTAAATCTTGCAAGCTGGGAAACACGACATGATGATGTAGAGGACAACAACCATAACAAACAGTTCAAACTTGGTAGTATTATCTATGTGAAAGTGCCAATACAGACCCGCTCATGAACCCACGTGTGGCCGGAGTAGGTTTCTTAGTGGAGGCGTTTGAATGCGCCGAGGGTGCATCTTCTGCAGGGCGTGTAGCAGGCGAGGGATGGGTAGTAACTGTTGTCGCCTGTACACACTCAGTTTACTGTTGAATCTAGTTCCCCAAGAACTGAAAAACAAACTGTTGTCGCCGCCTACCGACTCGTTCACTTGAAGAGACTCCAATGGCGATCCGAGGGGTGAGCCTGCTGGATATGGACTTTAGCAAGGAGTTCCCCTTTGAGTTCGCCGTTCAGCCCTATGGCTGCACCAAGTTGAATGTGATGTACACCAACGATCCGGACTGGGTCAAGCTCTGCCTCGCCGACTTCAAGCAGTACCTACAGGACGAGAAAGCACAAGGTCGCAGGACTTATACCTTGTGCCCATCCATTCGTCTCCTGACAGGGACCAGTGGATCACCGTCGCCCAGGTATGTGTGCGGGACGAGGTTCTCGTCTAGCACTATTGTAGGTCCATCAGAGGTTCTGGAGCATTCGCCTATTTCATCAGCAGCGCCGACTGCACCTTCGCTACAGTGGAGAGAAGGAAGAACGCGACGATTCGGCCATCTGGTGCAACAAGCTTGTCGACATCCAGAAGCAATACAAGATCATCGGCAACGGGCAGGAGAAGGACTCCGTGGTTGACCTCGCCGAGACCATCATCGACCCCTGATACGCCAACATGAAAGAACACAACGATACCAAGGACCTGAACACGTGGGAGGTACCTCTGAATCTAGCCTACATAACCTACACGGCCAAGGATGCATACGCATGCTACGACATGTACATGCACATCTTGGACATGAGTGTTGGGGAACGTAGTAATTTCAAAAAAATTCCTATGCACACAAAAGATCATGGTGATGCATAGCAACGAGAGGGGAGAGTGTGATCTACGTACCCTTGTAGACCGCAGCGGAAGCGTTAGCACAACGTCGTTGCTGTAGTCGTACGTCTTCACGGCCCGACTGATCAAGCACCGAAACTACGACACCTCCGAGTTCTAGCACACGTTGAGCTCGATGAAGATCCCCGGACTCCGATCCAGCAAAGTGTCGGGAAGAGTTCCATCAGCACGACGGCGTGGTGACGATCTTGATGTACTACCGTCGCAGGGCTTCGCCTAAGCACCGCTACAATATTATCGAGGACTATGGTGGATGGGGGCACCGCACACGGTTAAGAATATGATCACGTGGATCAATTTGTGTGTCTAGGGGTGCCCCCTGCAACCGTATATAAAGGATCAAAGGGGGGTGCGGCCGGCCAGGAGGAGGGCGCGCCAGGAGGAGTCCTACTCCCACCGGGAGTAGGATTCCCCCCCTTTCCTAGTTGGAATAGGATTCGGGAGGGGGAAAGAGGAGAGAGAGAAGGAAAGGGGGGCGCCGCCCCCTCTCCTTATCCTATTCGGACTAGGGGGGAGGGGCGCGCGGCCCAGCCCTGGCCACCTCTCCTCTCTTCCACTAAAGCCCACTAAGGCCCATATACCTCCCGGGGGGTTCCCGTAACCTCCCGGTACTCCGGTAAAATCCCGATTTCACCCGGAACACTTCCGATATCCAAATATGGGCTTCCAATATATCAATCTTTATGTCTCAACAATTTCGAGACTCCTCGTCATGACAGTGATCACATCCGGGACTCCGAACAAACTTCGGTACATCAAAATGCATAAACTCATAATATAACTGTCATCGAAACCTTAAGCGTGCGGACCCTACGGGTTCGAGAACAATGTAGACATGACCGAGACACGTCTCTGGTCAATAACCAATAGCGTTACCTGGATGCTCATATTGGCTCCTACATATTCTACGAAGATCTTTTATCAGTCAGACCGCATAACAACATACGTTGTTCCCTTTATCATTGGTATGTTACTTGCCCGAGATTCGATCGTCGGTATCTCAATACCTAGTTCAATCTCGTTACTGGCAAGTCTCTTTATTAGTTTCGTAATACATCATCTCACAACTAACTCATTAGTTGCAATGCTTGCAAGGCTTATGTGATGTGCATTACCGAGAGGGCCCAGAGATACCTCTCCGACAATCGGAGTGACAAATCCTAATCTCGAAATACGCCAACCCAACATGTACCTTTGGAGACACCTGTAGAGCACCTTTATAATCACCCAGTTACGTTGTGACGTTTGGTAGCACACAAAGTGTTCCTCCGGCAAACGGGAGTTGCATAATCTCATAGTCATAGGAACATGTATAAGTCATGAAGAAAGCAATAGCAACATACTAAACGATCGGGTGCTAAGCTAATGGAATGGGTCATGTCAATCAGATCATTCACCTAATGATGTGATCCCGTTAATCAAATAACAACTCTTTGTCCATGGTTAGGAAACATAACCATCTTTGATTAATGAGCTAGTCAAGTAGAGGCATACTAGTGACACTCTGTTTGTCTATGTATTCACACATGTATTATGTTTCCGGTTAATACAATTCTAGCATGAATAATAAACATTTATCATGATATAAGGAAATAAATAATAACTTTATTATTGCCTCTAGGGCATATTTCCTTCAGTCTCCCACTTGCACTAGAGTCAATAATCTAGATTACACAGTAATGATTCTAACACCCATGGAGCCTTGGTGTTGATCATGTTTTGCTCATGGAAGAGGCTTAGTCAACGGGTCTGCTACATTCAGATCCGTATGTATCTTGCAAATCTCTATGTCTCCCACCTGGACTAGATCCCGGATGGAATTGAAGCGTCTCTTGATGTGCTTGGTTCTCTTATGAAATCTGGATTCCTTTGCCAAGGCAATTGCACCAGTATTGTCACAAAAGATTTTCATTGGACCCGATGCACTAGGTATGACACATAGATCGGATATGAACTCCTTCATCCAGACTCCTTCATTTGCTGCTTCCAAAGCAGCTATGTATTCTGCTTCACACGTAGATCCCGCCATGACACTTTGTTTAGAACTGCACCAACTGACAGCTCCACCGTTTAATGTAAACACGTATCTGGTTTGCGATTTAGAATCGTCCGGATCAGTGTCAAAGCTCGCATCAACGTAACCATTTACGATGAGCTCTTTGTCACCTCCATAAACGAGAAACATATCCTTAGTCCTTTTCAGGTATTTCAGGATGTTCTTGACCGCTGTCTAGTGATCCACTCCTGGATTACTTTGGTACCTCCCTGCTAGACTTATAGCAAGGCACACATCAGGTCTGGTACACAGCATTGCATACATGATAGAGCCTATGGCTGAAGCATAGGGAACATCTTTCATTTTCTCTCTATCTTCTGCAGTGGTCGGGCATTGAGTCTTACTCAACTTCACACCTTGTAACACAGGCAAGAACCCTTTCTTTGCTTGATCCATTTTGAACTTCTTCAAAAACTTTGTCAAGGCATGTGCTTTGTGAAAGTCCAATTAAGCGTCTTGATCTATCTCTATAGATCTTAATGCCTAATATGTAAGCAGCTTCACCGAGGTCTTTCATTGAAAAACTCTTATTCAAGTATCCCTTTATGCTATCCAGAAATTCTATATCATTTCCAATTAGTAATATGTCATCCACATATAATATCAAAAATGCTACAGAGCTCCCACTCACTTTCTTCTAAATACAGGCTTCTCCAAAAGTCTGTATAAAACCAAATGCTTTGATCACACTATCAAAGCGTTTATTCCAACTCTGAGAGGCTTGCACCAGTCCATAAATGGATCGCTGGAGCTTGCACACTTTGTTAGCTCCCTTTGGATCGACAAAACCTTCTGGTTGCATCATATACAACTCTTCTTCCAGAAATCCATTCAGGAATGCAGTTTTGACATCCATCTACCAAATTTCATAATCATAAAATGCGGCAATTGCTAACATGATTCGGACAGACTTAAGCATCGCTACAGGTGAGAAGGTCTCATCGTAGTCAATCCCTTGAACTTGTCGAAAACCTTTTGCGACAAGTCGAGCTTTGTAGACAATAATATTACCGTCAGCGTCAGTCTTCTTCTTGAAGATCCATTTATTCTCAATTGCTTGCCGATCATTGGGCAAGTCAACCAAAGTCCATACTTTGTTCTCATACATGGATCCCATCTCAGATTTCATGGCTTTAAGCCATTTTGCGGAATCTGGGCTCACCATCGCTTCTTCATAGTTCATAGGTTCATCATGATCTAGTAGCATGACTTCCAGAACAGGATTACCGTACCACTCTCGCGCGGATCTCACTCTGGTTGATCTACGAGGTTCAGTAGTATCTTGTTCTGAAGTTTCATGATCATTATCATTAGCTTCCTCACTAATTGGTGTAGGTGTCGCAGAAACAGGTTTCTGTGATGTACTACTTTCCAATAAGGGAGTAGGTACAGTTACCTCGTCAAGTTCTACTTTCCTCCCACTCACTTCTTTCGAGAGAAACTCCTTCTCCAGAAAGTTTCCGAATTTGGCAACAAAAGTCTTGCCTTCGGATCTGTGATAGAAGGTGTATCCAATAGTTTCCTTTGGATATCCTATGAAGACACATTTCTCCGATTTGGGTTCGAGCTTATCAGGTTGAAGCTTTTTCACAGAAGCATCGCAGCCCCAAACTTTCAGAAACGACAACTTTGGTTTCTTGCCAAACCACAGTTCATAAGGCGTCGTCTCAACGGATTTTGATGGTGCCCTATTTAACATGAATGCGGCCGTATCTAGAGCGTATCCCCAAAACGATGGCGGTAAATCAGTAAGAGACATCATAGATCGCACCATATCTAGTAAAGTACGATTACGACGTTCGGATACACCATTACGCTGTGGTGTTCCGGGTGGCGTGAGTTGCGAAACTATTCCACATTGTTTCAAATGTACACCAAACTCGTAACTCAAATATTCTCCTCCACGATCAGATCGTAGGAATTTTATTTTCTTGTTATGATGATTTTCAACTTCACTCTGAAATTCTTTGAACTTTTTAAACGTTTCAGACTTGTGTTTCATTAAGTAGATATACCCATATCTGCTTAAGTCATCTGTGAAGGTGAGAAATAATGATATCCGCCACGAGCCTCAACATTCATCGGACCACATACATCTGTATGTATGATTTCCAACAAATCTGTTGCTCTCTCCATAGTACCGGAGAACGGTGTTTTTGTCATCTTACCCATAAGGCACAGTTCGCAAGTACCAAGTGATTCATAATCAACTAGTTCCAAAAGCCCATCAGTATGGAGTTTCTTCATGTGCTTTATACCGATATGACCCAAATGGCAGTGCCACAAATAAGTTGCACTATCATTATCAACTCTGCATCTTTTGGCTTCAACACTATGAATATGTGTGTCACTACTATCGAGATTTAATAAGAATAGACCACTCTTTAAGGGTGCATGACCATAAAAGATATTACTCATGTAAATAGAACAACCATTATTCTTTGATTTAAATGAATAACCGTCTCGCATCAAACAAGATCCAGATATAATGTTCATGCTCAATGCTGGCACCAAATAACAATTATTTAGGTCTAATACTAATCCCGAAGGTAGATGTAGAGGTAGCGTGCCGACTGCGATCACATCGACTTTGGAACCATTTCCCACGTGCATCATCACCTCGTCCTTAGCCAATCTTCGCTTAATCCGTAGTCCCTGTTTCGAGTTGCAAATATTAGCAACAGAACCAGTATCAAATACCCAGGTGCTACTGCGAGCATTAGTAAGGTACACATCAATAACATGTATATCACATATACCTTTGTTCACCTTGCCATCCTTCTTATCCGCCAAATACTTGGGGCAGTTCCGCTTCCAGTGACCAGTCTGCTTGTAGTAGAAGCACTCAGTTTCAGGCTTAGGTCCAGGTTTGGGTTTCTTCTCTTGAGTAGCAACTTGCTTGCTGTTCTTTTTGAAGTTCCCCTTCTTCTTCCCTTTGCCCTTTTCCCTGAAACTAGTGGTCTTGTTGACCATCAACACTTGATGCTCCTTCTTGATTTCTACCTCCGCAGCTTTCAGCATTGCGAAGAGCTCGGGAATAGTCTTATTCATCCCTTGCATATTATAGTTCATCACGAAGCTCTTGTAGCTTGGTGGCAGTGATTGGAGAATTCTGTCAATGACGCAATCATCTGGAAGATTAACTCCCAGTTGAATCAAGTGATTATTATACCCAGACATTTTGAGTATATGCTCATTGACAGAACTGTTCTCCTCCATCTTGCAGCTATAGAACTTATTGGAGACTTCATATCTCTCAATCCGAGCATTTGCTTGAAATATTAATTTCAACTCCTGGAACATCTCATACGCTCCATGACGTTCAAAACGTCGTTGAAGTCCTGATTCTAAGCCGTAAAGCATGGCACACTGAACTATCGAGTAGTCATCAGCTTTGCTCTGTCAGACGTTCATAACATCTGGTGTTGCTCCAGCAGCAAGCCTGGCACCCAGCGGTGCTTCCAGGACGTAATTCTTCTGTGCAGCAATGAGGATAATCCTCAAGTTATGAACCCAGTCCGTGTAATTGCTACCATCATCTTTCAACTTTGCTTTCTCAAGGAACGTATTAAAATTCAACGGAACAACAGCACGGGCCATCTATCTACAATCAAACATAAATAAGAAAGATACTATCAGGTACTAAGTTCATGATAAATTTAGGTTCAATTAATCATATTACTTAAAGAACTCCCACTTAGATAGACATCCCTCTAATCCTCTAAGTGATTACGTGATCCAAATCAACTAAACCATGTCTGATCATCACGTGAGACGGAGTAGTTTCATTGGCGAACATCACTATGTTGATCATATCTACTATATGATCCATGCTCGATCTTTCGGTCTCCGTGTTCCGAGGCCATATCTGTATATGCTTGGCTCGTCAAGTATAACCTGAGTATTCCGCGTGTGCAACTGTTTTGCACCCGTTGTATTTGAACGTAGAGCCTATCACACCCGATCATCACGTGGTGTCTCAGCAAGAAGAACTTTCGCAACGGTGCATACTCAGGGTGAACACTTCTTGATAATTAGTGAGAGATCATCTTATAATGCTACCGTCAATCAAAGCAAGATAAGATGCATAAAAGATAAACATCACATGCAATCAATATAAGTGATATGATATGGCCATCATCATCTTGTGCTTGTGATCTCCATCTTCGAAGCACCGTCGTGATCACCATCGTCACCGGCGCGACACCTTGATCTCCATCGTAGTATGGTTGTCGTCTCCCCAATCTTATGCTTCCACGACTATCGCCACCGCTTAGTGATAAAGTAAAGCATTACAGCGCGATTGCATTGCATACAATAAAGCGACAACCATATGGCTCCTGCCAGTTGCCGATAACTCGCTACAAAACATGATCATCTCATACAATAAAATTTAGCATCATGTCTTGACCATATCACATCACAACATGCCCTGCAAAAACAAGTTAGACGTCCTCTACTTTGTTGTTGCAAGTTTTACGTGGCTACTACGGGCTTAAGCAAGAAGCAATCTTACGTACGCATCAAAACCACAACGATAGTTTGTCAAGTTGGTGTTGTTTTAACCTTCGCAAGGACCGGGCGTAGCCACACTCGGTTCAACTAAAGTTGGAGAAACTGTCACCCGCTAGCCACCTTTGTGCAAAGCACGTCGGGAGAACCGGTCTCGCGTAAGCGTACGCGTAATGTCTGTCCGGGCCGCTTCGTCCAACAATACCGCTGAACCAAAGTATGACATGCTGGTAAGCAGTATGACTTATATCGCCCACAACTCACTTGTGTTCTACTCATGCATATAACATCAACACATAAAACCTAGGCTTGGATGCCACTGTTGGGGAACGTAGTAATTTCAAAAAAATTCCTATGCACACACAAGATCATGGTGATGCATAGCAACAAGAGGGGAGAGTGTGATCTACGTACCCTTGTAGACCACAGCGGAAGCGTTAGCACAACGCGGTTGATGTAGTCGTACGTCTTCATGGCCCGACCGATCAAGCACCGAAACTAAGGCACCTCTGAGTTCTAGCACACGTTCAGCTCGATGACGATCCCCAGACTCCGATCCAGCAAAGTGTTGGGAAGAGTTCCGTCAGCACGACGGCGTGGTGACGATGTTGATGTACTACCGTCGCAGGGCTTCGCGTAAGCACTGCTACAATATTATCGAGCACTATGGTGGAAGGGGGCACCGCACACGGTTAAGAATATGATCACGTGGATCAACTTGTGTGTCTAGGGGTGCCCCCTGCCCCCATATATAAAGGATCAAAGGGGGGGTGCGGCCGGCCAGGAGGAGGGCGCGCCAGGAGGAGTCCTACTCCCACCGGGAGTAGGATTCCCCCCCCCCCCTTTCCTAGTTGGAATAGGATTCGGGAGGGAGAAAGAGGAGAGAGAGAAGGAAAGGGGGGGCGCCGCCCCCCTCTCCTTATCCTATTCGGACTAGGGGGGGAGGGGCGCGCGGCCCAGCCCTGGCCACCTCTCCTCTCTTCCACTAAAGCCCACTAAGGCCCATATACCTCCTGGGGGGTTCCGGTAACCTCCCGGTACTCCGGTAAAATCCCGATTTCACCCGGAACACTTCCAATATCCAAATATAGGCTTCCAATATATCAATCTTTATGTCTCGACCATTTAGAGACTCCTCGTCATGTCCGTGATCACATCTGGCACTCCGAACAAACTTCGGTACATCAAAATGCATAAACTCATAATATAACTGTCATCAAAACCTTAAGCGTGCGGACCCTACGGGTTCGAGAACAATGTAGACATGACCGAGACACGTCTCCTGTCAATAACCAATAGCGGAACCTGGATGCTCATATTGGCTCCTACATATTCTACGAAGATCTTTTATCGGTCAGACCGCATAACAACATACGTTGTTCCCTTTGTCATCGGTATGTTACTTGCCCGAGATTTGATCGTCGGTATATCAATACCTAGTTCAATCTCGTTACCGGCAAGTCTCTTTACTCGTTCCGTAATACATCATCTCACAACTAACTCATTAGTTGCAATGCTTGCAAGGCTTATGTGATGTGCATTACCGAGAAGGCCCAGAGATACCTCTCCGACAATCGGAGTGACAAATCCTAATCTCGAAATACGCCAACCCAACATGTACCTTTGGAGACACCTGCAGAGCACCTTTATAATCACCCAGTTAAGTTGTGACGTTTGGTAGCACACAAAGTGTTCCTCCGGCAAACGGGAGTTGCATAATCTCATAGTCATAGCAACATACTAAACGATGGGGTGCTAAGCTAATGGAATGGGTCATGTCAATCAGATCATTCACCTAATGATGTGATCCCGTTAATCAAATAACAACTCTTTGTCCATGGTTAGGAAACATAACCATCTTTGATTAACGAGCTAGTCAAGTAGAGGCATACTAGTGACACTCTGTTTGTCTATGTATTCACACATGTATTATGTTTCCGGTTAATACAATTCTAGCATGAATAATAAACATTTATCATGATATAAGGAAATAAATAATAACTTTATTATTGCCTCTAGGGCATATTTCCTTCAATGAGGGCATGTCTGCTTCCTGTAACTTACGAGTACACGGACAGCCACAGTGTTGTCATGATCAAGCATGCCAGGAAGGTCTAGATGTTGTACTTTATCTGTTCATAAGCACCTTTATAATCTGAGTGTTTCATGCATTAGCCTATGTGTCATAATTATCTGTTTTGTCCGAAATATTCCTTTTAAGAACGCATTAACCCATTTGCCTTTTTAGTGGCTATTTGCTTATGTATGTAACTAGTTCACTTGTCCGTTAAAAAAAACTAGTTCACTCGGCTGTCGTGCTTTGAATCTCCTTCCTGCCAACATATTCCTTTTCTCAGGTGGACCCAGCAGGTCTCATACATAGACATATGGGACCAACCACCTACCATTTTTAGTTCTTTATTTTGTTCAATCTTTCATCCTCTTCATATATAGCGACTGGCCATCCCTCTACTCCCACACATTGTCCGGCGGCGGCAGCTCAACCGGCCCACCCTGCACCCGAACATGTCAAACCTCATACTCCCCTCCGCCTGCGTCTTCCCCCGCTCCGGTTCGTTCAGTCCGATGTCGCGACATCGTCCTCCGCCTTGGTGCTCTTGTCACGGCCCCGCCGTCTGTCGTTCCCAACAAGGTCAGCAAAACAAGAGGAATCAGGAGACAACTGTTCGTCGAGAGGCTGACGGTCCCGGGCCCACCAGGTCCATGGCCTAGGTTTTGTTGTTTAACATGGGCAGCCCACGACATGTTTCAACATTTTTTAGATCCAGCAGGTATCAAGCGGCCTCTAGGCCTCCCAACCTAGTTTGTCTATAACATCAGCAGCCCAAGTTATGTTTGTTTTTTCAAGACGACGCATAGCTCAGTTCTGTTTTTCTAAAAGAATGCAAAACTGAACCTATGTTTTCTATAAGAATGCAAAACTGAACCTATATTTATATCTTATTTTATTACATATATATAATAGGAACAACATAAGGGTCTGTTAAACCTGTCATTCGTCCAACCATTTTCTAGACCTTCCCACTTCCTTTATTTTCTGTTTTCATTAATCCTATATCTGAATTTTCTCCCACTTTATTTTTCAATGCAAACCGAGTTTTCTCCCAGTACTTTTCCCTAAACCAACTGAAGTTGCCCAACGTCTAGCCTAAAAAATAATAATACCCCACGTCCTATTAACTCATCAAATTAAAATGATATTTTATTTCGTAAGTTGAAAGTTCTTACAAAATAATAATAATAATTGTTTATATATAACTTGGCAAGTTAACTCCTAGTGATTGCGTACATGAGCTTGCAAAGATTTTACTGACCAATGTAGTAATAGACGTGCAATCATGTGTTTATGTTTTTATAACATTTCTTCGTCCAGCCCAACATGATATTTTCACCCAGCCCAGCAAGTCCGCGGATTTCGAGAAAAATGCAAATGGGCTTTAAATTCTACCATATATATATAAACGGGCTGCATAGATGCTACATCATTGTTTCACCCAGCCCACCAAATGGACTAAAAAACAAATGGACTGGCTGACATGTGGGACAGTAGGTCGAAGCCTAACAAGGCGTTGGATTTACATCCAACGGCCGACATTCTTCTTCAATCTCTCGTCTTCTTCCCCTAGCGCTGCCGGGATCGCCTGCTCCAGCCTCTGACGTCCAGCGACGTTGTTTTGCATGCCTCAGCGAAACTCTACCCTACCGACGGCGAGGCCATCCCTCCACTCCGCACCTCCTGTTATTCTCTGTCGAGTGTAGGCCCACCCCGCACCCGAACTAGTCAAGTTTCCCACTCCTCTTCGTCTGCGACTCCACTGCCACGTCTTCCCCATCCCCGAGTCATTCCAGTCTGGGGCCTCACCATTGTCCATTTCCTCGCTGCGCTCGGCACGGCGTGGTCAACAAACAAGAGTCATCGGAAGAGGACTGTACTTGGAGGGCCTGACGGCTGGAACCCATGAGGTCCATGGTCGCACGCAAGGAAAGTTCCTCCTTATTAAGCTATTTCCTCCCCCTGACAGCTGGGACCCACCGGCTGTATCTTTGCACGGAATGAAGTGCCTCCTTGTTATGCGAAAAAAATTATTCCTCCCATTGACAGCTGGGACCCGTCAAAATTGGTGGCTGACTTGTGGGCCTACTAAGAGGACGTGTATGCAGGGCTTTGTCAACTTAATCAATAAATGATTCTAGCAGCTGGACTGTTGGATGTTAATCCAACAGCCGTGCTCCTTCTTCAACCTCTATTCTTCCTACTGTCTCCCGTGGGCGGCACCGCGGCAGTGCTGCCGCGCACCCAAACCAGTCAAGTTTCCCACTCCTCTCCATTTGCGACTTCACTGCCGCATCTTCCCCGTCTTCGGGACGTTCTAGTCTGGGGCCTCATCGTCGTCCATCGACCTTGGTGCGCTCGGCACTGTGTGGTCAACATGGTCAACAACCGAGAGTCATCGAAAGATGACTGTACATGAGAGGCTGACAATGGGGACGCACCACGCCCATGGATGCATGCATCCTTTTTACCCTGAAAAATAATGTTTTCTCCCACTGATTGTTGGGACCCACCAGCTACATCTTCGCACGCAAGGAAGTGCGTCCATATTACGGGCAAAAAAATGATTCGCCCCCTGACTGTTGGGACCCACCAACTACATCTTCGCACGCAAGGAAGTGCCTGATAGTCGGGACCCACCTGGTCGAAGCGTACGTAGCATTGTCATTCTGGTCGCGAACAAGTACGTACATACGATCGGTCTGTCTGCATGCTACAGCGATGAACCGTGGCCGTGCAAAGAAGGGCACGTGTTGTAGTAGAAGCGCGCTGTAACACCCCGGATGTGACTTTCCCAATTTGTACTCCAACTCTTGCCGTTTCCGGCGTTAAGTTATATTATTTTCTCGGGTTCGGGTCTTTGTCTCCGTGTGTTGTTATCGTTGTCATGCATCTCATATCATGTCATCATGTGCATTGCATTTGCATACGTGTTCGTCTCATGCATTCGAGCTTTTTCCCCGTTGTCCATTTTGCATTCCGGCGCTTCGTTCTCCTCCAGTGGTCATTTCTACCTTTCTTTTGTGTGTGGGATTAAACATTTCCGGATTGGACCGAGACTTGCCAAGCGGCCTTGGTTTACTACCGGTAGACCGCCTGTCAAGTTTCGTGCCATTTGGACTTCGTTTGATACTCCAACAGTTAACCGAGGGACCGAAAAGGCCTCGTGTGTGTTGCAGCCCAACACCCTTCCAATTTGTCCCAAAACCCACCAAAACCTTCTCCATCATCTAGAGTGTTTGATCACGATCGTGTGGCCGAAAACCGCACCTCATTTGGACACTCCTAGCTCCCTCTATGCCTATATAAAGGCCTCTCCCCGAAAATCCGGATCCCCCTCGCGTGAAACCCTAAAAATCATCTCCGCGCTGGTGGACAAATTTCCGTCCGGCCGGACGTGTCCGCTGCTCCCCGCCGCCGCCACATGGCGCCTCCCTATACGCCCGGCCGCCTCTCTCCGCCGCCGGCCCGCCGAGCCTAGGCAGGGCCCCCGCGGGCCCATCCGCGCGCGCCGTCCTCACCGTCGCCCCGCCGCCTTCTCCTACCTCGCGCTGCCGCCTCCCCTTTTGCCGCCGCCCGCGCCACCAGACACCGACGAGCCGCCGCCGCCTCTCCG
>NC_041392.1:388304133-388315998 GCF_002162155.2 Triticum dicoccoides | reverse complement strand
CGCCCCGCCTCGCCTCGGCTTCCGCGCCGCCCCGAGGCCACCGCGCCCTTGCCGCCCGGCGGTGCCGCCGCCATCGCCGTTCTCGCCAAGTCCGGTCACCGGCAAGTCCCACGTCGCCGGATCCGGTCGTCTACAGTGATTCTGGCGAAGATCCGGCCGCCTCGTTTTCCGCGTCGAGCAAACCCTAGATCTGGAGGTAGTATTTTCGGCTAAGTCCCAAAAATCCCAGATCCATATGCTCCTGTTCATCGTGTCGTATCTCCGCATCCGTAACTCCGTTTTTGGCATATAGCATATGAAAATGTTCATCTCAGAGAGTACATCATTTCATTCCATTGCATCATTTTCATTTGAGTGCATCTTGATGCCCGAAATGCTGTTAGAAGAGGGCTACTTGAGATAATTGTCAGATCTGCTGCTCCATTTAGCTTTTTGTCATTTTTGCCATGATTATTTTGTGCATGATATGCCCATGAGTTCTACATATGTTTTGTTAAGGGTTTTGACATCTTTCCAGAGGTGCAACCCATGTATTTTTGTGATGTGTGTGGTGACTAGCACAAGCTTGCCAAGTGTTGCACTTGGTAATTCTGATTTCAGGGACTTACCTTTTCCACTAAGTCCTTGATCTGTTTATCTCTTGTTGCCATATGTTCATGTTGTTTCCTAGTGATCCGTGCCTGTTTTGAGGATGATAAGTAAGGGTGTTTTGTTAATCTTGTAATGCTCTATCCATCCCTATCTTTGTTTGCAATTATGGAGCACCCTAGCTTGAGTCAATCGAGCTCTACTTTTGCTACTTTGTGAATCTGGGCAGATTGTCAACTTGTTTGCAATTTTGCCGATGATGTTGTAGTTGATCCATGCATACCATGCTATTGTTCTTGCCATGTCTAGCTTGAATTTTGTGTATTCTTGATGGTTGTAAGCTTAACTTGTCATGACTTGCACCGTAGTGAGTGCATCGAGCTCGTAAACATGCCTACTCGAGTTATGTTTCAGCATGTGCAATTGTATTTTCTGATCCCTTTTGGCTCAAGGTCACTAAGGGACTTTTGTTAAGCTCTTTGAGTAGCTCCATGCCATGATTTACTTTGCCATGTTCAGGTCCTGTAACATGTAGTTGTGTCGCTCCGAAGAGTGCTATCTGATCTGAAATTCCAGACAAGTGTTAATTTCACTAAGTCTGAAATATGTTTGCCATATGCATTTTTGCCATGCTTGTTTGAACCTGTTAATGGATGAATTGGCCGTAGCTCAGTGCTAGACTTTTGTTAAGAATCATGAATGCATACCTACCATGTATTTTGTTGTCATGTTTGGGTGTTGTAGCATGTTCATTTCGTTGCATTTAGATGGCTACTTGTTGTAAATCGCAGACCGGTGTCATATTTGAATCGCTTGCCATTTCCAAACCGTAACTCCGATTCCGGTGTTCTTTATATCGTTTTCAAGCGATTTCATCTCATCTTTCCAGTGGAACACTTGGATTTCCAAGTTGAAGCCAGGGTCATGCATTCCTTGTCACATCTTGCATATGCATCCCGTATCGCATCCCGCATAGCATATCATCTTTGCATCATATTGTTTGAGCTTTGCGCGTGGTTGATTGTGTCCTTGTTGATTGTTTGTCTTGTTTGGGTAGAGCCAGGAGACGAGTTCACTAACGAGGAGCCCGTTGAGTTTGCTTTCGAGGATCCAGTCAACTCTGACAACTGTGCAGGCAAGATGATCATACCCTCGAAATCACTACTATCTTTGCTATGCTAGTTTGCTCTCTCTTTTGCTATGCCAATGCTACGATGCCTACCACTTGCTTTCAAGCCTCCCAAACTGCCATGTCAAACCTCTAACCCACTATGTCCTAGCAAATTGTTGATTGGCTATGTTACCGCTTTGCTCAGCCCCTCTTATAGCGTTGCTAGTTCCAGGTGAAGATTGGAGACCGTTCCTTGTTGAAACATTTATTTACTTGTTGGGATATCATTATATTGCCATGTTATCTTAATGCATCTATATACTTGGTAAAGGGTGGAAGGCTCGGCCTCTCGCCTAGTGTTTTGTTCCACTCTTGCCGCCCTAGTTTCCGTCATATCGGTGTTATGTTCCCGGATTTTGCGTTCCTTACGCGGTTGGGTTATAATGGGAACCCCTTGATATTTCGCCTTGATTAAAGCTTTTCCAGCAATGCCCAACCTTGGTTTTACCTTTTGCCACCTAGCCTCTTTTCCCTTGGGTTTCTGGAGCCCGAGGGTCATCTTATTTTAGCCCCCCCCCCCGGGCCAGTGCTCCTCTAAGTGTTGGTCCCACCGAGCGATGTCCGGGGCTACCAGGGGCAACTCTAGGCTGGCCTACCCGACGTCTGGCTCATCTGAGTGTGCCCTGAGAACGAGATATGTGCAGCTCCTATCAGGATTTGTCGGCACATTCGGGCGGTGTTGCTGGTCTTTTTTAACCTGTCGAAGTGTCTTGAAGAACCGAGATACCGAGTCTGATCGGAACGTCTTGGGAGGAGGTCTATTCCTTCGTTGACCGTGAGAGCTTGTATGGGCTAAGTTAGGACTCCCCTGCAGGGATTTGAACTTTTGAAAGCCGTGCCCGCAGTTATGGGCAGATGGGAATTTGTTAATGTCCGGTTGTAGATAACTTGAACCTTAACTTAATTAAAATGAATCAACTGATTGTGTTACCGTGATGGCCTCTTCTCGGCGGAGTCCGGGAAGCGGACACGGTATTGGAGTAATGCTTGCGCAGGTTGTTCTCTAGTTTCCCGCTCGCGCTTTGCCTCCTCTTCTCACTCTCTTTTGCGAATAAGTTAGCCACCATATTTTGCTAGTCGCTTGCTGCACCTCCACATATAATTACCTTACCTTACCTATAAGCTTAAATAGTCTTGATCGCGAGGGTGCGAGATTGTTGAGTCCCTGTGGCTCACAGATTACTATTACACCAGATGCAGGGCCTGATGATTCCGCTCCAGGTGACGCACTTGAGCTCAAGTGGGAGTTCGACAAGACTCTCAACGTTACTATGTTTCCTTTCCTGATGATCAGTAGTGGTGCCTAGTTGGGGGTGATCGGGACCGTGTCGCATGTTGGGTTATCTTTTATTTTGGCGCCGTAGTCGGGCCATGAGTGTTTGGTTGATGTAATGTTATTTATGTACCTTGATTGACGTGGCGAGTGTAAGCCAACTATGTTATCTCCCCTTTTATTATCTATATTACATGGGATGTTGTGAAGATTGCCTAATTTGCGACATATGCCTTCAATGCGATTATGCCTCTAAGTCGTGCCTCGACACGTGGGAGATATAGTCGCATCGAGGGTGTTGCAAGTTGGTATCAGAGCCTTCCCCGACCTTAGGAGCCCCATTGCTTGATCGTTTTTAGCGGCCGAGTTGTGTCTAGAAAAATGTTTTGAGTCATTTAGGAATTATATATCGGAGAGTTTAGGAATTCTTTTTACTTCCCAGTCTCCTCATCGCTCTGGTAAGGCATCCTGACGTAGAGTTTTGACTCTTCTCTTCTCAATTTCACTAAAAAAAATTAGGATCACGCAGGTATCTTGGAATCGTTCCGATGGTTTTATGATGAGAACATTGTCTTGGTGCCTCCTGTCAGGGGTTTTGTGGAAGTGTCCCGGGGAGTTGAGCTCTGAGGTGTTGTTGTCATAATTTTATCGTTGCAGTTCTGGAATACCCGAGTTTAGTATGCCGACATCGAAAATCTCTTTTATGCAGTTCGTTGGTGAGATAACCTCGACGCCACCCAGTACTGGGGCGGGAGTTCGGGAGTATCGCCATAACTTGTATAACGGATGCTTTTCGAAGGTTGAGGTAGATGGTTTCCGAAGATTTCTTGGTTATGTGTTGAAGGATGGATACAGCTAGATGTAGGATTTGCTAGTTTGGGTGAGATATTATGCTTCCCATGTATCCCCAACACCTGATTGCATAACCGGAAAGGTTCGGGAGTCTCATAGGTGGGAATTCTTGTAGCTCTAGTTCTTCTTCCACGGATATTGGTTTGAGATTGGGATTTCTTACCGATTATTCGTTCTTGATCCGTACCTTGTTGATCTATTTCTCTACCTAATTCTAATTGGCTTCTCAATTTATGGATATGTGACCATTTCAAGAGAAATGCATTCGTTCATTTTGTTCGGATGTGAAGACTATATGTTGCAATTTTCATTCCATTGGATTCAGCTTCAATATTTGTCTATGAATGTGCTAATGGATGTCAACCTCTTCAGGATGGCTCCGCCAACGTGCACGACTCCGAATCCTGATCCACCACCACCTTCCCCTCCTCCGGAGGCATGGCAAGCTGTGTTGGCCGCAACCAATGCAAACACACAGTTGATCATGCAAATTCTTCAAGAGCGCAATCAAGGCAACCAAGGGAACCAAGGCAACAATCAGAATCACTTTGCTTCACTCAATAAGTTCCTTGCTAACGGGCCAAAGACTTTTAGCAATTATGTTGAGGCAACCGATGCTGATGATTGTCTTGTGGATCTGTGCAAGCATTTCGAGTGCAGTAACATCAGGCATGAGGACTTTGTCAAGTTCGCTTTCTTCCAACTCAAAGATCAAGCTGCAGAATGGTTCCAGCAGTACAAGGATTCCAGAGGTGGACGTGTTATAACTTGGAATGAATTTCGTCAAGATTTCAGGGCTCATGATATCCCTCAGAGCGTGATTGAAAGCAAGGGTGAGGAATTCCGCAACCTTAAGCAAGGCTCTTTGTCTGTCTATGACTACAACAAGTTGTTTCAGAAGCTCGCCCGCTTTGCCAAGCAGGACCGACCTGATGAGAAGTGCATGATATACCAGTTCAGGGGTGGTCTCAAAGAAGAAATTCAACTAGCTCTTGTTCTCTTTGAGCCCTTGAGATACGATGAGTTCTACAACATGGCACTGAAGCAATAGGCTGCTCAATTGAGGTGTGATGCTTCCAAGAAGCGAGTCAAAGATGTTACTCCTTCTTCCTCTACTCAAGTGGCCAAGCAGCAGAAGTATTGGCTTCCTCCTCCTCCATTCCGTCAGCCGTATCAGCAGAATATCAAAGGTGGCAATGGATCTTCCCACCCACCCAACCCTGGCTTTCAGAACAAGACTTCGTCTCAAGCTCCAAGATCGAGTGCTCCGTATCACCGTCCGCTTTCAGAGGTCACATGCAACAAGTGCCAACAGAAGGGTCACTATGCCAACAAGTGTTTCAACCAGAGGCGTCTTCCTCCTCCTCCTCCTGTCAGATCAGCAAGTACAGCTGTCGTAAAGCATAACCCCAAGTCTGCCAAGGTCAACTTGATGAATGCAGCTCAGGCAGAGGACTCATCAGATGTCATCATGGGTAACCTTCCTGTTAATGATATTCCTGCAAAAGTTCTTTTTGACATGGGTGCATCACATTGTTTTATCTCGAGGCCATTTGTTTCTAAGCATGAGTTACCTTTACAAGATTTGCCTAGACAGTTATCTGTTGTTTCTCCGGGTAAATTCATGAATGCAAGCGCTATTGCCCCAGATGTTACTATCACGTTGGGCGACTACAAGTTTCTCTCTTCTCCGGTGGTTCTTGGTAACTCGGATATTGATCTTATTCTCGGAATGGATTGGCTTTCTAAGCACAAGGCTCAGCTTGATTGTGCAGCCAGGCAGATTCAATTGACTCATTCATCTGAGGATGTCTTTGCCGCTCGTGATGATAATATCCGTCTGTTTTCTCTCAAAGAGAAGGGTGAACTCGATGCCATCTCGCAGATTCCAGACGTTTGCGAATATCAAGACGTCTTTCCAGAAGAGCTTCCAGGAATGCCTCCGCACCGGCTAGTTGAATTCGTTATTGATTTTGAGCCTGGCACGGAACCTGTGTGCAAACGTCCTTATAAGCTCGGACCTGAAGAGTTGAAGGAGCTGAAGAAGCAACTCAATATTCAAGAGAAAATGGGTCTCATCCAGCCTAGTTCTTCTCCGTGGGGTTGTGGTGTTCTTTTTGTGAAGAAGAAAGATGGAACGGACCGACTTTGTGTTGATTACCGTCCATTGAACAAGAAGACCATCAAGAACAAATACCCACTTCCCAACATCAACGAGCTGTTCGAACAAATCAAAGGTGCCCAAGTATTCTCCAAGCTTGATCTCCGTATGGGTTATCATCAGATTCGAATCCGTGAACAAGATATTCCCAAGACGGCTTTCAGGACAAGCTATGGTTCATATGAATACACTGTCATGTCTTTTGGCCTCGTCAACGCTCCTCCGACATTCTCTCGCATGATGAACTTCATCTTTAATGCCTACACCAATGACTTTGTTTTGGTCTATCTCGACGACATTCTGGTTTTCTCCAAGAACAAGGAAGATCATGCCAAGCACTTGCGTTTGGTACTCGATAAGCTCAGGGAACATCAGTTCTATGCCAAGTTCTCCAAGTGCGAATTTTGGCTCGATGAGGTTCTTTATCTTGGTCATATTATCTCTGCCAAGGGCATTGCTGTGAATCCTGAGAAGGTGTCTGCAATTGTGAATTGGGAACCTCCTCAGAACGTGAAGCAACTCCGTAGCTTCCTCGGTCTCGCAAGCTACTGCCGAAGATTCGTTGAAAACTTTTCTAAGATCGTGAAGCCTCTCTCAAATCTTCTCCAGAAGCACGTCAAGTACGTTTGGTCTCCAGAGTGTGACATTGCTTTCAACACTTTGAAAGAGAAATTGGTCATCGCTCCAGTTCTGACTCCGCCTGATGAATCCAAGCCGTACGAGGTCTTTTGTGATGCCTCTCTCCAAGGTCTTGGCGCAGTGTTGATGCAAGAGAAGAAAGTTGTGGCTTATACCTCTCGCCAGTTGAAGCCCAACGAGAAGAACTACCCCACTCATGATCTCGAGTTGGCGGCAGTTGTGCATGCTCTTTTGACTTGGAGACATCTCTTATTGGGAAGAAAAGTGGACATTTTCACTGATCACAAGAGTCTCAAGTACATATTCACTCAGCCTAATCTCAACCTCAGGCAAACTCGATGGGTTGAAATGATTCAAGATTATAATCCGAGTATCGAGTATACTCCAGGCAAGGCCAATGTTATTCCTAACGCATTGAGCAGAAAGGCTTATTGCAACAGTCTAATTCTCAAGCTTTATCAACCCGAGCTTTGTGAAGCTTTCCGCAAACTTAATCTGCAAGTTGTTCCTCAAGGTTTCCTCGCCAACCTTCAAGTCTCTCCTACCTTGGAAGACCAGATTCGCCAAGCCCAGCTTCTTGATGCTATGGTGCAAAAGGTGAAGATTGGGATTGCCAAGAATCAACCCAAGTACAAGTGCTACCGCCTTGATGACAAAGATACTCTCTTCTTCGAGGATCGTATTGTTGTACCCAAAGGTGACCTCCGTAAAGTGATCATGAACGAGGCTCACAATTCTCTCCTCTCCATCCACCCTGGGAGCACAAAGATGTATCAGGACCTCAAGCAGGTTTATTGGTGGACTCGAATGAAGCGCGAGATTGCTCAATTCGTGAATGAATGTGATGTCTGCAGAAGAGTGAAGGCAGAACATCAAAGTCCAGCTGGTCTCCTCCAACCTCTTGCCATTCCAGAATGGAAGTTTGATCGCATTGAGATGGACTTCGTGACTGGGTTTCCAAAGTCCAAGCGTGGCAATGATGCTATATTCGTTGTCATCGACAAACTCACCAAAGTGGCTCATTTTCTGCCTATCAAAGAGTCGATCACTGCAGCTCAATTAGCGGAACTCTATACCTCTCGGTTTGTCTCTCTGCACGGCATTCCACAAGTGATCTCTTCAGACCGTGGCAGCATCTTTACATCCAAGTTTTGGGATTCTTTTCAGAAGGCCATGGGCACCAACATCCGCTTCAGCACAGCTTTCCATCCTCAAACTAGCGGTCAAGTCGAGCATGTCAACCAGATTCTTGAAGATATGCTCAGCTCTTGTGTGATCTCCTTCGGCATGAAGTGGTAGGATTGTCTTCCTTATGCTGAATTCTCCTACAACAACAGTTTTCAAGCAAGTTCGAGCAAGGCCCCATTTGAAATTCTGTATGGCAGGAAGTGTCGTACCCCTCTCAACTGGCCTGAAACCGGTGAACGTCAGCTTTTGGGTAATGACTTAATCACAAAGGCAGAGGAAATGTGCAAAGTCATTCGAGATAACCTCAAAGCAGCCCAATCCCGCCAGAAGAGCTACTATGATAGTAAGCACCGTGATTTGGCTTTCGAGATCGGAGATCATGTTTACCTCCGCTTCTCTCCTATGAAAGGTACTCGTTGCTTCGGTATCAAAGGGAAGCTTGCCCCTAGATACGTGGGACCTTTCAAGATTGTCAGCAAGAGAGGCGATCTCGCCTATCAACTCGAGCTTCCTTCAAGCTTTGCAAATGTTCATGACGTGTTCCATGTCTATCAGCTCCGAAAGTTCTTCAAGACTCCTGACCGCACCGTCAACTTCGAGGACATTGAGCTCCAAGAAGATCTCTCTTATCGTGAGCACCCAGTTGCTATTCTTGAAGTGACTGAACGCAAGACTCGCAATAAGTCAATCAAATTTCTCAAAGTCAAGTGGTCACACCATTCCGACCGTGAAGCTACCTGGGAACACGAAGATCACCTTCGTTCTGAGTACCCGGCGTTCTTTCAGTCCTAGATCTCAGGACGAGATCCTTTCGTAGTGGTGGAGTGTTGTAACACCCCGGATGTGACTTTCCCAATTTGTACTCCAACTCTTGTCGTTTCCGGCGTTAAGTTATATTATTTTCTCGGGTTCGGGTCTTTGTCTCCGTGTGTTGTTATCATTGTCATGCATCTCATATCATGTCATCATGTGCATTGCATTTGCATACGTGTTCGTCTCATGCATTCGAGCTTTTTCCCGGTTGTCCGTTTTGCATTCCGGCGCTTCGTTCTCCTCCAGTGGTCATTTCTACCTTTCTTTCGTGTGTGGGGATTAAACATTTCCGGATTGGACCGAGACTTGCCAAGCGGCCTTGGTTTACTACCGGTAGACCGCCTGTCAAGTTTCGTGCCATTTGGACTTCGTTTGATACCCCAACGGTTAACCGAGGGACCGAAAAGGCCTCGTGTGTGTTGCAGCCCAACACCCTTCCAATTTGGCCCAAAACCCACCAAAACCTTCTCCATCATCTAGAGCGTTCGATCACGATCGTGTGGCCGAAAACTGCACCTCATTTGGACACTCCTAGCTCCCTCTATGCCTATATAAAGGCCTCTCCCCGAAAATCCGGATCCCCCTCGCGTGAAACCCTAAAAATCATCTCCGCGCCGGTGGACAAATTTCCGTCCGGCCGGACGTGTCCGCTGCTCCCCGCCGCCGCCACGTGGCGCCTCCCTATACGCCCGGCAACCTCTCTCTGCTGCCGGCCCGCCGAGCCCAGGCAGGGCCCCCGCGGGCCCATCCGCGCGCGCCGTCAGCACCGTCGCCCCGCCGCCTTCTCCTACCTCGCGCCGCCGCCTCCCCTTTTGCCGCCGCCCGCGCCACCAGACGCCGACGAGCCGCCGCCGCCTCTCCGCCCCGCCTCGCCTCGGCTTCCGCGCCACCCCAAGGCCACCGCGCCCTCGCCGCCCGGCGGTGCCGCCGCCATCGCCGTCCTCGCCAAGTCCGGTCACCGGCAAGTCCCACGTCACCGGATCCCGTCGTCTACAGTGATTCCGGCGAAGATCCGGCCACCTCGTTTTCCGCGTCGGGCAAACCCTAGATCTGGAGTTCCAAAAATCCCAAAAATCCCAGATCCATATGCTCTTGTTCATCGTGTCGTATCTCCGCATTCGTAACTCCGTTTTTGGCATATAGCATATCAAAATGTTCATCTCAGAGAGTACATCATTTCATTCCATTGCATCATTTTCATTTGAGTGCATCTTGATGCCCGAAATTCTGTTAGAAGAGGGCTACTTGAGATAATTGTCAGATCTGCTGCTCCATTTAGCTTTTTGTCATTTTTGCCATGATTATTGTGTGCATGATATGGCCATGAGTTCTACATATGTTTTGTTAAGGGTTTTGACATCTTTCCATAGGTGCAACCCATGTATTTTTGTGATGTGTGTGGTGACTAGCACAAGCTTGCCAAGTGTTGCACTTGGTAATTCTGATTTCAGGGACTTACCTTTTCCACTAAGTCCTTGATCTGTTTATCTCTTGTTGCCATATGTTCATGTTGTTTCCTAGTGATCCGTGCCTCTTTTGAGGATGATCAGTAAGGGTGTTTTGTTAATCTTGTAATGCTCTATCCATCCCTATCTTTGTTTGCAATTATGGAGCACCCTAGCTTGAGTCAATCGAGCTCTACTTTTGCTACTTTGCGAATCTGGGCAGATTGTCAACTTGTTTGCAATTTTGCCGATGATGTTGTAGTTGATCCATGCATGCCATGCTATTGTTCTTGCCATGTCTAGCTTGAATTTTGTGTATTCTTGATGGGTGTAAGCTTAGCTTGTCATGAATTGCACCGTAGTGAATGCATCGAGCTCGTAAACATGCCTACTCGAGTTATGTTTCAGCATGTGCTAGTTTCACTAAGTCTGAAAACTGATTATGTTTTTGCCATGTTCACATGCTTCCAATTGTATTTTCTGATCCCTTTTGGCTCAAGGTCACTAAGGGACTTTTGTTAAGCTCTTTGAGTAGCTCCATGCCATGCTTTACTTTGCCATGTTCAGGTCCAGTAACATATAGTTTTCTCACTCCGAAGAGTGCTATCTGATCTGAAATTCCAGACAAGTGTTAATTTCACTAAGTCTGAAATCTGTTTGCCATATGCATTTTTGCCATGCTTGTTTGAACCTGTTAATGGATGAATTGGCCGTAGCCCAGTGCTAGACTTTTGCTAAGCATCATGAATGCATCCCTGCCATGTATTTTGTTGTCATGTTTGGGTGTTGTAGCATGTTCATTTCGTTGCATTTAGATGGCTACTTGCTGTAAATCGCAGACCGGTGTCATATTTGAATCGCTTGCCATTTCCAAACCGTAACTCCGATTCCGGTGTTCTTTATATCGTTTTCAAGCGATTTCATCTCATCTTTCCAGTGGCACACTTGGATTTCCAAGTTGAAGCCAGATTCATGCATTCCTTATCACATCTTGCATATGCATCCTGCATCGCATCCCACATAGCATATCATCTTTGCATCATATTGTTTGAGCTTTGCGCGTGGTTGATTGTGTCCTTATTGCTTGTTTGTCTTGTTTGGGTAGAGTCGGGAGACGAGTTCGCTAACGAGGAGCCCGTTGAGTTTGCTTTCGAGGATCCAGTCAAATCTGCCAACTGTGCAGGCAAGATGATCATACCCTCGAAATTACTACTATCTTTGCTATGCTAGTTTGCTCGCTCTTTTGCTATGCCAATGCTACGATGCCTACCACTTGATTTCAAGCCTCCCAAACTGCCATGTCAAACCTCTAACCCACTATGTCCTAGCAAACGGTCGATTGGCTATGTTACCGCTTTGCTCAGCCCCTCTTATAGCGTTGCTAGTTGCAGGTGAAGATTGGAGGCCGTTCCTTGTTGGAACATTTATTTACTTGTTGGGATATCATTATATTGCCATGGTATCTTAATGCATCTATATACTTGGTAAAGGGTGGAAGGCTCGGCCTCTCACCTAGTGTTTTGTTCCACTCTTGCCGCCCTAGTTTCCGTCATATCGGTGTTATGTTCCCGGATTTTGCGTTCCTTACGCAGTTGGGTTATAATGGGAACCCCTTGATATTTCGCCTTGATTAAAGCTTTTCCAGCAATGCCCAACCTTGGTTTTACCTTTTTCCACCTAGCCTCTTTTCCCTTGGGTTCCCGGAGCCCGAGGGTCATCTTATTTTAGCCCCCCC
>NC_041392.1:388300216-388303877 GCF_002162155.2 Triticum dicoccoides | reverse complement strand
TGAGTGTTGGTCCCACCGAGCGATGTCCGGGGCTACCAGGGGCAACTCTGGGCTGGCCTACCCGACGTCTGGCTCATCTGAGTGTGCCCTGAGAACGAGATATGTGCAGCTCCTATCGGGATTTGTCGGCACATTCGGGCGGTGTTGCTGGTCTTTTTTTAACCTGTCGAAGTGTCTTGAAGAACCGAGATACCGAGTCTGATCGGAATGTTTTGGGAGGAGGTCTATTCCTTCGTTGACCGTGAGAGCTTGTCATGGGCTAAGTTGGGACTCCCCTGCAGGGACTTGAACTTTCGAAAGCCGTGCCCGCGGTTATGGGCAGATGGGAATTTGTTAATGTCCGGTTGTAGATAACTTGAACCTTAACTTAATTAAAATGAATCAACTGAGTGTGTTACCGTGATGGCCTCTTCTCGGCGGAGTCCGGGAAGCGGACACGGTATTGGAGTAATGCTTGCGCAGGTTGTTCTCTAGTTTCTCGCTCGCGCTTTGCCTCCTCTTCTCGCTCTCTTTTGTGAATAAGTTAGCCACCATATTTTGCTAGTCGCTTGCTGCAGCTCCACATATAATTACCTTACCTTACCTATAAGCTTAAATAGTCTTGATCGCGAGGGTGCCAGATTGCTGAGTCCCTGTGGCTCACAGATTACTATTACACCAGATGCAGGGCCTGATGATTCTGCTCCAGGTGACGCGCTTGAGCTCAAGTGGGAGTTCGACAAGACTCTCAACGTTACTATGTTTCCTTTCCTGATGATCAGTAGTGGTGCCCAGTTGGGGGTGATCGGGACCGTGTCGCATGTTGGGTTATCTTTTATTTTGGCGACGTAGTCGAGCCATGAGTGTTTGGTTGATGTAATGTTATTTATGTACCTTGATTGACGTGGAGAGTGTAAGCCAACTATGTTATCTCCCCTTTTATTATCTATATTACATGGGATGTTGTGAAGATTGCCTAATTTGCGACATATGCCTTCAATGCGATTATGCCTCTAAGTCGTGCCTCGACACGTGGGAGATATAGTCGCATCGAGGGTGTTACACGCGCACGTGTCATAGTAGAGGCACGCACATAGCATGTACATGTACGTACAGCTGCTAGGGTGCAAGAAAGTAAATACGGCCACGTACGTACATACGGGCGGGGTCTCGAATGCCTACTCGCGCATATGTACGGCCAGGGCTCATGTACATGGCTGTGGTTGGGTCGGAACGGAGAAACTGTGTTGTCGTCGTGTTAATGGGGAGGCAACGGAATGCGTGGTGTTCATCAGGAGGCAACAGAATGAGTGTTGTTCATCGGGAGCCAACCGGCTTGGATGGAACAGGCGATGGAAACGAGGCCTAGCGTACCGCAGAATGAAGGAAACGGCCTTGTGTTTGACTGGCCATGGTGGAAATGGGATCCTGTTCATCGAGAGGGGTCTTGCGTACCGCAAAACGGAGGAAACATACCTCCTACGGTCGAAACAGGGTCCTGTTGATCGGGAGGGGTGTGGCGTACCGCAAAACGAAGGAAACAGACTTGTGTTGGAGCGCAACGGTTGAAACGAGGGTCAAGTTCATTGGGAGGGGTGTGGCGTACCACAAAACGGGACTCCACAGGATACTGTTCATCTCCACCGTCGACTGCCTCCATGGGCTACTATTCATCCACCGTCGACCTCCTCCAGCCTCCACCTGTGACTGTTCATCCACGGGCTCCTGTTCATCTAGCCTCCACCGCACGCTCCTCCACCGGCTAATGTTCAACCAGCCCTCTCCACGGGGGTCCTGTTCAACCACCCCTCCACGGGCTACTATTCGTCCAGCCCTCCACCGACTACTATTCAACCAGCCCTCCACCGGCTACTGTTCAACCAGCCGTCCACGTGGTCCTGTTCATCCAGCCCTCTACGGGGTCATGTTCATCCACCGGCTCGATCAATCGGGGTACTGTTCATCCAGCGGCAACGACCTATACTACCATGGGTTCCTGTTCATCCAACCCCCCACCGGGAACTGTTCATCCAAACCCCCTCAACAACGCTCACTGTTCATCCAGGGAAGGAGGCAGCAGTATTTGATCGGCTTCAGTTAGCAGCAGTAGCGAAGGAATCACTCGGGTTCAGTTAACAGCAAGGGATCGATCGATCGCTCGGGTTCAGTAATGCATAGCCTGTAGTGCAATCGCCCGAGTTCAGTTAGAGCGCAACGCCTTGCACACACGCGCGTACGTACGAGAGAAACGTGCATCGCTCGGCCCCCGACCACCCATTGTAACCAGGAACTCCCTCGATATTTTCCTCGCCCTCGCTTCTACCATGGTTTTCTCTGTCATGGACGGCCCAAAGAATGTCATGCAGTTGCGTCTCCGGCCTGCCTAGGACAAAAAGCCCATTTTCCGTTATGATATTTTTTCATAGAAGTAGGAGCCCACCACATCTATGATGATACCGGGTTTTGTCACAATTATCGTCATAGAAGTGTCATAAGTATGACAGAAAAAATTTCGTTCGGACCAAAATGTCATGGATGTGTCTTTTTTTTTGTAGTGTATGGATACCGGTAAAGACCATATTATGATTATCACGATGAAACACTTAGCAATCTACTTCGGTAAATAGAACATTGAAACCAAAGACAGCTAGTCTAGGTACAGAAAGAATATTGTAGCCAAAAGATTCAATAAGCATAACATTTTGAATGGAGCTATCATTGGATATGACCACCTTACCAAGGCCAAGTACCTTACCCTTGGAGTCATCCCCGAAAGTCACATACTTGCGTGGACCATCATTCTTAGCAAGCTCATGAAACATGTCTCTATCTCCGGTCATGTGATCGGTGCATCCACTATCAAGAATCCACTATTTTCCTCTGGCCATGTATTCTCGAAGATTTGCGATGGAGTTCTCATAGTCTTCTCATATTTGATGTCAAATTCTTTGTCCTCATCATAATAGCCATGTTCATCATCATCATCATGCATGTGATCATCATGTAGGGCAAATCATTCGATTTATGATCATGACAATGTGCAAGTTTGTGAATCCTAATGGTTTCCATAATAATGGTGCTACTCGTTTCAACATCACCTGTAGCACGCATAAGATCATGAAGCTCAAATAGACATTCATCAAACTTAGGTTCACTCACTACTAGGAAAACGGATATAGCTAATATGGACATTAATGGCGCACCATGTATGTGGTGCGCCACTGCTATATATAGCAGTGGCACACCAGATACAGGTACGCCATTATTGACATATTACTAATGGCGCATTTGGTGTGTGGTGCGCCATTACTAGTTTTGAAAAAAAAATTGTTAGCAGTGGCGCACCAGGGGATAGTGCACCATTACTAGTTATAGCAGTGGCACACCAGATACAGGTACGCCATTATTGACATATTACTAATGGCGCATTTGGTGTGTGGTGCGCCATTACTAGTTTTGAAAAAAAAATTGTTAGCAGTGGCGCACCAGGGGATAGTGCACCATTACTAGTTGACATAGTAATGGCACACATGTACAAAGTGCGCTATTACTATATGTATGACTGGGTCAAACCTTGGTCAAACTTAGTAATGGCGCACTTTGCATAGGTGCGCCATTACTATGTCAAACTTAGTAATGGCGCACCTACACAAAGTGCGTCATTACTAACTTTGACCAAATG
>NC_041392.1:388290621-388299850 GCF_002162155.2 Triticum dicoccoides | reverse complement strand
TAAAAGAAAATGATGGAAATGTCAAAAAAAAGAAAATAAGTTTCCCACGTGATATGTGGTCTAGTTGTTGGGAAAATTTACAAATATGAATTTCGACTTTATTTGCAAAATCTCTCTGGAATTAAGTAAAATGGGCATAACTTTTGCATACGAACTCGGATTAAAAAGTTTTTTATATGAAAATCATCTACTCGAAAAGTTACATCCGAATTCAACGGGGGAACCCCGTTGAAGATTTTCAGAATCCCCAAAAACCTAACAGAATGAAAGATACGAGGCTTTTAAGATCTAGAGGGGGGGAAATGGAAAAGGTTTCAAACTTAGTAACTGCGCACCATTTTCTAGGTGTGTGATGTCTACTACACAACCTTCTTCTTGTAGACGTTGTTGGGCCTCCAAGTGCAGAGGTTTGTAGGACAGTAGCAAATTTCCCTCAAGTGGATGATCTAAGGTTTATCAATCTGTAGGAGGCGTAGGATGAAGATGGTCTCTCTCAAGCAACCATGCAACCAAATAACAAAGAGTCTCTTGTGTCCCCAACACACCCAATACAATGGTAAATTGTATAGGTGCACTAGTTCGGTGAAGAGATGGTGATACAAGTGGTATATGGATAGTAGATAATAGTATTTGTAATCTGAAAATATAAAAACAGCAAGGTAACGAATGATAAAAGTGAGCGTAAACGGTATTGCAATGCGTTGAAACAAGGCCTAGGGTTCATACTTTCGCTAGTGTAAGTTCCCTCAACAATGATAACATAATTGGATCACATAACTATCCCTCAACATGCAACAAAGAGTCACTCCAAAGTCACTAATAGAGGAGAACGAACAAAGAGATTATGGTAGGGTACGAAACCACCTCAAAGTTATTCTTTCCAATCAATCCGTTGGGCTATTACTATAAGTGTCACAAACAACCCTAGAGTTCGTACTAGAATAACACCTTAAGACACAAATCAACCAAAACCCTAATGTCACCTAGATACTCCATTGTCACCTCAAGTATCCGTGGGCATGATTATACGATATGCATCACACAATCTCAATTCATCTATTCAACCAACACATAGAACCTCAAAGATTGCCCCAAAGTTTCTACCGGAGAATCACGACGAAAACGTGTGCCAACCCCTATGCATAGGTTCATGGGCGGAACCCGCAAGTTGGTCACCAAAACATACATCAAGTGGCACGTGGTATCCCATTGTCACCATAGATATCCACGGCAAGACATACATCAAGTGTTCTCAAATCTTTAAAGACTCAATCCGGTAAGATTACTTCAAAGGGGAAACTCAATTCATTACAAGAGAGAAGAGGGGGAGGAGAAACATAAGATCCAACTATAGTAGCAAAGCTCGCGATACATCAAGATCGTATCACCTCAAGAACACGAGAGAGAGAGAGATCAAACACATAGCTACTGGTACATACCCTCAGCCCTGAGGGAGAACTACTCCCTCCTTGTCATGGAGAGCACCGGGATGATGAAGATGGCCACCGGAGAGGGATTGCCCCCTTCGGCAGGGTGCCGGAACGGGTCTAGATTGGTTTTCGGTGGCTACGGAGGCTTCTGGCGGCGGAACTCCCGATCTATTGTGCGTTCTGGAAGTTTTAGGGTATATGGAGTTATATAGGCGGAAGAAGTACGTCAGGGGAGTCACGAGGGCCCCATGAGGCAGGGGGCACGCCCTAGGGGGTGGGCGGTCCCCCTACCCTCATGAGCTCCTCCTTCCTTCCTTGACGTAGGGCCCAAGTCCATTGGGTGTGTTTCCTTCCAAAAATAACTTCTCCAGTTGATTTCGTTCCGTTTCGACTCCGTCTGATATTCCTTTTCTTCAAAACACTGAAATAGGCATAAAACAGCAAATCTGGGATGGGCCTCCGGTTAATAGGTTAGTCCCGAAAGTAATATAAAAGTGGATAATAAAGCCCAATATTGCCCAAAATAGTAGATAATATAGCATGGAGCAATCAAAAATTATAGATACGTTGGAGACGTATCAGCATCCCCAAGCTTAATTCCTGCTCGTCCTCGAGTAGGTAAATGATAAAAGAAAGAATTTTTGATGTGGAATGCTAGTTGGCATAATTTCAATGTAACTCTTCTTAATTGTGGTATGAATATTCAGATCCATAAGATTGAAGACAAAAGTTCATATTGACATAAGAATAATAATACTTCAAGCATACTGACTAAGCAATCATGTCTTCTCAAAATAACATGGCCAAAGAAAGTTATCCCTACAAAATCATATAGTCTGGCTATGCTCCATCTTCACCACACAAAATATTTAAATCATGCACAACTCCGATGACAAGCCAAGCAATTGTTTCATACTTTTGATGTTCTCAAACTTTTTCAATCTTCACGCGATACATGAGCGTGAGCCATGGACATAGCACTATAGGTGGAATAGAATGGTGGTTGTGGAGAAGACAAAAAGGAAGAGGATAGTCTCACGTCAACTAGGCGTATCAACGGGCTATGGAGATGCCCATCAATAGATATCAATGTGAGTGAGTAGGGATTGCCATGCAACGGATGAACTAGAGCTATAAGTATATGAAAGCTCAACAAAAGAAACTAGTGTGTGTGCATCCAACTCGCTTGCTCAGGAAGACCTAGGGCATTTTGAGGAAGCCCATCATTGGAATATACAATCCAAGTTCTATAATGAAAGATTCCCACTAGTATATGAAAGTGACAAAACAAGAGACTCTCTACTATGAAGATCATGGTGCTACTTTGAAGCACAAGTGTGGTAAAAGGATAGTAGCATTGTCCCTTTTATTTTTTTTATTTTTTTATTTGGCCTTTCTTTTTTTTATTTGGCCTTTTTTTGGGACAATGCTCTATTAAATGATGATCATCACACTTCTATTTATCTACAACTCAAGGATTACAACTCGATACTTAGAACAAGATATGACTCTATATGAATGCCTCCGGCGGTGTACTGGGATATTCAATGAATCAAGAGTGACATGTATGAAAGAATTATGAATGGTGGCTTTGCCACAAATACTATGTCAACTACATGATCATGCTAAGCAATATGACAATGATGAATGTGTCATAATAACGGAACTGTGGAAAGTTGCATGGCAATATATCTCGGAATGGCTATGGAAATGCCATAATAGGTAGGTATGCTGGCTGTTTTGAGGAAGGTATATGGTGGGTTTATGGTACCAGCGAAAGTTGCGCGGTACTAGAGAGGCTAGCAATGGTGGAAGGGTGAGAGTGCGTATAATCCATGGACTCAACATTAGTCATAAAGAACTCACATACTTATTGCAAAAATCTATTAGTTATCGAAACAAAGTACTACGCGCATGCTCCTAGGGGGATAGATTGGTAGGAAAAGACCATCGCTCGTCCCCGACTGCCACTCATAAGGAAGGCAATCAATAAATAAATCATGCTCCGACTTCATCACATAACGGTTCACCATACGTGCATGCTACGGGAATCACAAACTTCAGCACAAGTATTTCTCAAATTGACAACTACTCAACTAGCATGACTCTAATATTACCATCCTCATATCTCAAAACAATCATCAAGTATCAAACTTCTCTTAGTATTCAACACACTCATAAGAGAATTTTATTATTCTTGAATACCTAGCATATTAGGATTTTAATAAAATTACCATGCTATTAAGACTCTCAAAATAATCTAAGTTAAGCATGAGAGTTCATCTATTTATTCAAAATAAAACTACCACCATGCTCTAAAAGATATAAGTGAATCACTAGAGCAAATGACAAACTACTCCGAATGATATAAGTGAAGATCAATGAGTAGTTGAATAATTATGCAACTATTTGAATACTCTCTAACATTTAATAATTTCAGATCTTGGTATTTTATTCAAACAGCAAGAAAAGCAAAAGAAAATGACATTCTAAGAATAGCAAACATCATGTGAAGAAGCAAAAACTTAGGATTAGCCGATACTAACCGATAGTTGTTGAAGAAGAAAGGTGGGATGCCAACTGGGGCATCCCCAAGCTTAGATGCTTGAGACTTCTTGAAATATTATCTTGGGGTGCCTTGGGCATCCCCAAGCTTGAGCCTTTGTGTCTCCTTAACTCCTCTTATATCACGGTCTCCCTAAATCTCAAAAGCTTCATCCTCACAAAACTCAACAAGGACTCGTGAGATAAGTAAGTATAAATCATTGCAAAAACCTTATCATACTCTACTGTAGCAAATCACTAAAATTATTATTCAACATTGCATACTAAATGCCTCTTCATATTTAATAGTCCTATCCTCAAATAGAATCATTAAAGAAGCAAACATATGCAAACAATGCAAACATAACAGCAATCTGCCTAAACAGGATAGTCTGTAAAGAATGCTGAAACATCCATACTTCCCTGGCTCCAAAAATTATGAAATAAAATTCCCACTGTATTAAATTTATCATATCTTAATATGCAAAAGGTTTCAACATTTTATCACATTCTGACTTTTCTAGGGAATTATTGCAACAGCGGTAAACTTTCTGTTTTCAGACAGCAACATGTATACTTGTAACATAGGCATAGTAAAGACTATCAATGCCACTTTTATTGAAATAAAAGATGCAAACATTGTTAAAAATAACAGAAAGCAAATCCTAACAAAATAAATTGATGCTCCAAGCAAAACACATATCATGTGGCGAATAAAAATATAGATCCAAGTAAAGTTACCGATGAACGAAGATGAAAGAGGGGATGCCTTCCAGGGCATCCCCAAGCTTAGGCTCTTGGCTATACTTGAATATTACCTTGGGGTGCCTTGTCCATCCCCAAGCTTAGGCTCTTTCCACTCCTTATTCCATAGTCCATCGAATCCTTACCCAAAACTTGAAAACTTCACAACACAAAACTTAAAGTAGAAAACTCGTAAGCTCCGTTAGTATAAGAAAACAAAACACCACTTCAAGGTACTGTAATGAACTCATTATTTATTTATATTGGTGTTAAACCTACTGTATTCCAACTTATCTATGGTTTATAAACTATTTTACTAGCCATAGATTCATCAAAATAAGCAAACAACACATCGAAAACAGAATCTGTCAAAAACAGAACAGTCTGTAGTAATCTGGATCAAACGTATACTTCTGGAACTCATAAAATTCTCAAATAAATTTGTGGACCTGAGGAATTTATCTATTAATAATATGAAAAAATAATTAACTAAATAGCACTGTCCAAATAAAAATGGCAGCAATTCTCGTGAGCGCTAAAGTTTCTGTTTTTTACAGCATGATCAACAAGACTATCCCCAAGTCTTCCCAAAGGTTCTACTTGGCACAAACACTAATTAAAAGCATAAAAGCACATCTAACACAGAGGCTAGATGAATTATTTATTACTAAACAGGAGAAAAAAGTAAGGAACAAAAATAAAATTGGGTTGCCTCCCAACAAGTGCTATCATTTAATGCCCCTAGCTAGGCATGATGATTTCAATGATGCTCACATAAAAGAAAAGAATTGAAATATAAAGAGAGCATCATGAAGAATATGACTAGCATATTTAAGTCTAATATACTTCCTATGCATAGGGATTTTGTGAGCAAACAACTTATGGGAACAAGAATCAACTTGCATAGGAAGGTAAAACAAGGATAACTTCAAAAATTTAAGCACATAGAGCGGAAACTTGATATTATTGCAATTCCTACAAGCATAAGTTCCTCCCTCATAATAATTTTCAGTAGCATCATGTAACGCCCTCGATGCGGCTATAGCTCCTACGTGTCGAAGCACGACTTAGAGGCATAACTGCATTGAAAGCAATGTCGCAAGTAAGGTAATCTTCACAACAACCCATGTAAATAGATAATAAGGGGAAAGGTACATAGTTGGCTTACACTCGCCACGTCAATCAAAGTACATAAATAGCATTACATCAATCAAACACTCATGGCCCGACTACGGCGCCAAAATAAAAGATAAACCCAACATGCGACACGGTCCCGATCGCCCCAACTAGGCACCACTACTGATCATCAGGGAAAGACACATAGTAACAGCGTGAGTCCTCGTCGAACTCCCACTTGAGCTCAAGCGCGTCATCTGGAACGGAGTCATCAGGCCCTGCATCTGGTTTGGAAGTAATCTGTGAGCCACAGGGACTCAGCAATCTCGCACCCTCGCTATCAAGACTATTTAAGCTTATAGGTAAGGGCAAGGTAAAATATGTGGAGCTGCAGCAAGCGACTAGCATATATGGTGGCTAACCTGTTCGCAAAACAGAGCGAGAAGAGAAGGCAAAGCGCGAACGAACAACTAGAGATCAACCTGCGGCAAGCATTACTCCAACACCATGTTCATTTCCCGGACTCCGCCGAGAAGAGACCATCACGGTAACTCACACAGTTGATTCATTTTAATTAAGTTAAGGTTCAAGTTATCTACAGCCGGACATTAACAAATTCCCATCTGCCCATAACCGCGGGCACGGCTTTCGAAAGTTCAAATCCCTGCAGGGGAGTCCCAACTTAGCCCATGACAAGCTCTCACGGTCAACGAAGGATATTCCTTCTAGCGGGAAGACCCGATTAGACTCGGAATCCCGGTTACAAGACATTTCGACAACATAAAACTAAACCAGCAACACCGCGCGAATGTGCCGACAAATCCCGATAGGAGCTGCACATATCTCTTTCTCAGGGCACACTCAGATTGTCCAAGGTACGGGTAGGCCAGCCAGAGTTGCCCCTGGTGGCCACCGGCAGCTGACAGGTTGGACCAACACTCAGAGGAGCACTGGCCCGGGGGGTTTAAATAAGATGATCCTTGGGCTCCGGAAACCCAAGGGAAAAAGAGGCTAGGTGGCAAATGGTAAAAACCAAGGTTGGGCATTGCTGGAGGAGTTTTATTCAAGGCGAACTGTCAAGGGGTTCCCATTATCACCCAACCGCGTAAGGAACGCAAAATCCGGGAACATAACACCGGTATGACAGAAACTAGGGCGGCAAGAGTGGAAAAAAACACTAGGGAAAAGGCCGAGCCTTCCACCCTTTACCAAGTATATAGATTCATTACGATAACAAGATAATATAATGATATCCCAACAATAAACAATGGTCCAACAAGGAACGATCTCCAATCATCACCTGCAACTAGCAACGCTATAAGAGGGGCTGAGCAAAGCGGTAACATAGCCAATCAACAGTTTGCTAGGACATGGTGGGTTAGAGGTTTGACATGGCAATTTGGGAGGCATGATAAGCAAGTGGTAGGCATCGTAGCATAGTCATAGCAAAAGAGCGAGCATCTAGCAAAGCAAAGATAGAAGTGATTTTGAGGGTATGATCATCTTGCCTGCAAAGTTGTCAAAGTTGACTGGATCCTCGAAAGCAAAATCAACGGGCTCCTCGTTAGCGAACTCGACTCCCGGCTCTACCCAAACAAGACAAACAAGCAAAAAGGACACAATCAACCATGTGCAAATCTCAAACAACATGATGCAAACATGGTATGCTATGCGGGATGCGGTATGTGATGCATATGCAAGATTTGACAAGGAATGATTGAACATGGCCTCAACTTGGAAATACAAGAGTGCCACTGGAAAGGTGAGGTGATTTCGGTCGAAATTGATATAAAGAACACCGGAATCGGATGCACGGTTTGGAAATGGCAAGCAAAACAAATATGGCACCGGTCTGAGATAAACAACAAGTAGCCATCTAAATGCACCAAGATAACTATGCTACAGCACTCAAACATGGCAAAAAAATACATGGCAGGTATCCACTCATGATGCTTGACAAAAGATGAACACTGCGCTACAGCCAATTCATCCATTAACAGGTTCAAACAAGCATGGCAAAAGTGCAATTGATAAACAGGTTTCAGACTTAGTGAAATTAACAGTAGCCTGGAATTTCAGATCAGGTAGCACACTTTGGAGCATGAAAACTGTATGCTACAGGAACTTAACATGGTAAAGCAAGGCATGAAATGGATCTACTCAAAGAGCTTAACAAAAGTCCCTTAGTGACCTTGAGCCAAAAGGGATCAGAAAATACAATTGCAGGCATGTGAACATGGCAAAAACATAATCAGATCTCAGACTTAGAGAAAAACTGGAGCATGCAAATATCTTAGCGAGTAGGCATGTTCACGAGCTCGATGCACTCACTATAGAGCAAGGCATGACAAACTAAGTATACAATCATCAAGAATATACATTATATAAGCCAGACATAGCAAGAACAATAACATAGCATGCACGGATCAACAACAACATCCTCGGCAAAATTGCTAACAAGTAGACAATCTTCCCAGATTCACGAAATAGCAAAAGTAGAGCTCGATTGACTCAAGCTAAGGTGCTCCATAATTGCAAACAAGGACATGGATGGATAGAGCACCACAATATTAACAAACCATCCTTACTGATCATCCTCAAAAGAGGCACGGATCACTAGGAAACAACATGAACATATGGCATATTGATAAAAACAGATCAAGGACTTGTGAAATCTCTAAGTCCCTGAAATCAGCATTAACGAATGCGCCACTTTTCAAGCTTGTGCTAGTCACCACACACATCACAAAAAAAATGGATAGCACCTCTCGAAAGATGGCATGGCATATAACAAAACACATGTAGTGCTCAGGAGCATATCATGCACACATTAATCATGGCAAAAATGACAAATAGCTATTTGGTGCAGCAGATCTGACAAATAACTCAAATAGCTCTCTTCCAACAGCATTTCGGGCATCAAGATGAACTCAAATGAAAATGATGCAATGAGATGAAATGATGTGCTCTCTGAGGCGAACATTTTGATATGCTAGACGCCCAAAACGGAGCTACGGATGCGGAGATATAGAATGATGAAAAATGCAAATTATTAGGGTTTCGGGCAAGATTAGGTCAACCTCAGATCCAGATCTGGATCCGGATCGTGCACGCTTTACGAGGAACGCCGGAACAGGAGCTTGAGGTCGCCGGATTTCACGAGGGAGGTCGCCGGAGTTCATACGTAGCCGGACTTGGGGAGCTCCGGCCGAGGTCGCCGGACTTGCGGTGGCGCAGAGGAGCTCGAGGGCGGAGTGGTGGCGGCGCTGGCGCGGCGATGGCTGGCGGCGGCGAGCTCGGCAACCGGAGACGGAGCGGCGTCGGTGGAGGACCTCGCCGGCGCGGGCGGCGCGGCTCCGCAGGCGAGGGAGAGGCGCGGGGCGGCGCGGTAGCAG
>NC_041392.1:388280869-388290423 GCF_002162155.2 Triticum dicoccoides | reverse complement strand
GATCCGGGCTCAACCGGGCCGGCGGCGGAGGGAGGCGGCCGGGCGAATGGGGAGGCGCCACGTGGCGGCGGCGGCGCGGGTCGGACACGTCCGGCCCGGCGATTTTTGTCCGGCGATGGAGAGGGAGCGGGGCTAGGGTTAGGGATCCGGATTTTTTGGGGGAGTGCACCTATTTATAGATAGAGGGAGCTAGGAGAGTCCAAATGAGGTGCGGTTTTCGGCCACACGATCGTGATCGAACGCTATAGATGATGGAGAGGGTTTTGGTGGGTTTTGGGCTAAATTGGAGGGGTGTTGGGCTGCAACACACACGAGGCCTTCTCGGTCCCTCGGTTAACCGTTGGAGTATCAAACGAAGTCCAAATGGTACGAAACTTGACGGGCGGTCTACCGGTAGTAAACCAAGGCCGCTTGGAAAGTATCGGTCCAATCCGGAAATGTTTAACCCCCACACACGAAAGGAAGGTAGAAAGGACCACCGGAGGAGTAGGAGCACCGGAATGCAAAACGGACAACGGGGAAAATGCTCGGATGCATGAGACGAACATGTATGCAAATGCGATGCACATGATGACATGATATGAGATGCATGACAACGACAACAACACACGGAGACAAAAACCCGAACCCGAGGAAATAAAATAACTTAGCGCTGGAAACGAAAAGAGTTGGAGTACATATAGGTAAATTACATCCGGGGTGTTACAACACTCCACCACTACGAAAGGATCTCGTCCCGAGATCTATGACTGGAAGAACACCGGGTAATCAGAACGGAGGTGATCCTCGCGTTCCCAGGTGGCTTCACGGTCGGAATGGTGTGACCACTTGACTTTGAGGAATTTGATTGACTTATTGCGAGTCTTGCGTTCAGTCTCTTCAAGAATATCAACGGGGTGCTCACGATAAGAGAGATCTTCTTGGAGATCAATGTCTTCGAAGTTGACGGTGCGGTCAGGAGTCTTGAAGCACTTGCGGAGCTGAGAGACATGGAACACGTCATGCACATTTGCAAAGTTTGAACGAAGCTCGAGTTGATAGGCGAGAGCGCCTCTCTTGCTGACGATCTTGAAAGGACCCACGTATCTAGGGGCAAGCTTCCCTTTGATACCGAAGCGACGAGTACCTTTCATTGGAGAGACGCGGAGGTAAACATGGTCTCCGATCTCGAAAGCCAAATCACGGTGCTTACTATCATAGTAGCTCTTCTGGCGCGATTGCGCTGCTATGAGATTATCACGAATGACTTTGCACATCTCCTCTGCCTCTGTGATTAAGTCATTTCCAAGAAGTTGACGTTCACCGGTTTCAGACCAGTTGAGTGGAGTATGGCACTTCCTGCCATACAGAATTTCGAATGGTGCCTTGCCCGAACTTGCTTGAAAACTGTTGTTGTAAGAGAATTCGGCATATGGAATACAATCTTCCCACTTCATGCCGAAAGAGATCACACAAGCCCTGAGCATATCTTCAAGAATCTGATTGACACGCTCGACTTGACCGCTAGTTTGAGGATGGAAAGCTGTGCTGAAGCGGATGTTGGTGTCCATGGCCTTCTGAAAAGACTCCCAAAACTTGGAGGTAAAGATGCTGCCACGGTCTGAAGAGATCACCTATGGAATGCCGTGCAGCGAGACAATCCGAGAGGTATACAACTCCGCCAATTGAGCTGCAGTGATTGACTCTTTGATAGGCAGAAAGTGAGCCACTTTAGTGAGTTTGTCGATGACAACGAATATAGCATCATTGCCACGCTTGGACTTTGGAAACCCAGTCACGAAGTCCATCTCAATGTGGTCAAACTTCCATTCTGGAATGGTAAGAGGTTGGAGGAGACCAGCTGGCCTTTGGTGTTCTGCCTTCACTCTTCTGCAGACATCACACTCATTCACGAACTGAGCAATCTCTCGCTTCATTCGAGTCCACCAATAAGCCTGCTTGAGGTCCTGATACATCTTCATACTCCCAGGGTGGATGGAGAGGAGTGAATTGTGAGCCTCGTTCATGATCACTTTACAAAGATCACCTTTGGGCACAACAATACGATCCTCGAAGAAGAGAGTATCCTTGTCATCAAGGCGGTAGCACTTGTACTTGGGTTGGCTCTTGGCAATCCCAATATTCACCTTCTTCACCATAGCATCAAGAAGTTGAGCCTCGCGAATCTGATCTTCCAAGGTAGGAGAGACTTGAAGGTTGGTGAGGAAACCTTGAGGAACAACTTGCAGATTGAGTTTGCGGAAAGCTTCACAAAGCTCGGGTTGATAAGGCTTGAGAATCAGACTATTGCAATAAGCCTTCCTGCTCAATGCGTCAGCAATCACATTGGCCTTGCCTGGAGTATACTCGATACTCGGATTATACTCTTGAATCATTTCGACCCAATGAGTCTGCCTGAGGTTGAGATTAGGCTGAGTGAAGATGTACTTGAGACTCTTGTGGTCAGTGAAGATGTCCACATGTCTTCCCAATAAGAGATGTCTCCAAGTCAAAAGAGCATGCACAACTGCCGCCAACTCGAGGTCATGAGTGGGGTAGTTCTTCTCGTTGGGCTTCAACTGGCGAGAGGTATAAGCCACAACTTTCTTCTCTTGCATCAGCACTGCACCAAGACCTTGAAGAGAGGCATCGCAGAAGACCTCGAACGGTTTGGATTCATCAGGAGGAGTCAGAACTAGAGCAGTGACCAATTTCTCTTTCAAAGTGTTGAAAGAAATGTCACATTCCGGAGACCAAACGTACTTGACGTGCTTCTGGAGAAGGTTAGAAAGAGGCTTCGCGATCTTTGAAAAGTTCTCCATGAACCTTCGACAGTAGCTTGCGAGACCAAGGAAGCTACGGAGTTGCTTCACGTTCTGAGGTGGTTCCCAATTCACAATTGCAGACACCTTCTCAGGATTCACCGCAATGCCCTTGGCAGAGATGATATGCCCAAGATAAAGAACCTCATCGAGCCAAAACTCGCACTTTGAGAACTTGGCATAGAACTGATGTTCCCTGAGCTTATCGAGCACCAAACGCAAGTGCTTGGCATGATCTTCCTTGTTCTTCGAAAAGACCAGAATGTCGTCGAGATAGACCAAAACGAAGTCATTTGTGTAGGCGTTGAAGATGAAGTTCATCATGCGAGAGAAAGTCAGAGGAGCATTTACGAGGCCAAAAGACATGACAGTGTATTCATACGAACCATAGCTTGTTCTGAAAGTCATCTTGGGAATATCTTGCTCACGGATTCGAATCTGGTGATAACCCGTGCGGAGATCAAGCTTGGAGAATACTTGGGCACCTTTGAGTTGTTCGAACAGCTCGTTGATGTTGGGAAGTGGGTATTTGTTCTTGATAGTATTCTTGTTCAATGGAAGGTAGTCAACACAAAGTCGGTCCGTTCCATCTTTCTTTTTTACAAAAAGAACTCCACAACCCCACGGAGAAGAACTAGGTCGGATGAGACCCATTCTCTCTTGAATATCAAGTTGCTTCTTTAGCTCCTTCAACTCTTCAGGTCCGAGCTTGTAAGGACGTTTGCACACCGGTTCCGTGCCAGGCTCAAGATCGATGACGAATTCAACTGGCCAGTGCGGAGGCATTCCTGGAAGCTCTTCTGGAAAGACGTCTTGATATTCACAAATGACTGGAATTTGAGAGATGGCATCCAGTTCACCCTTCTCATTGAGAGAAAAAAGACGGATTGTATCATCACGAGCGGCAAAGACAATTACATCCTCAGACGAATGAGTCAATTGAATCTGCCTGGCTGCACAATCAAGCTGAGCCTTGTGCTTATATAGCCAATCCATTCCGAGAATAAGATCAATATCCGAGTCACGAAGAACCGTAGGAGAAGACAGAAATTTGTAGTCACCCAAAGTGATAGTAACATCCGGAACAATGGAGTTAGCATGCATGCGCCTACCGGGAGAGACAGCTGCTAATGGTCTAGGCAAAACTTGCAAGGCCATCTCATGCTTAGATGCAAACAGTCTTGAGATGAAACAATGCGATGCACCAGTGTCAAAAAGAACTTTAGCTGGAATATCGTTAACAGGAAGGTTACCCATGATGACATCTGACGAGTCCTCTGCCTGAGCTGCATTCATCAAATTGACCTTGGCGTGCTTGGGGTTATGCTTGACCACAGCTATACTTGCCGATCTCACAGGAGGAGGAGGAGGGAGACGCCTCTGATTGAAGCATTTTTTGGCATAGTGACCCTTCTGTTGGCACTTGTTGCACATGACCTCTGAAAGCGGACGGTGATACGGAGCACTCGATCTTGGAGCTTGAGACGAAGTCTTGTTCTGAAAGCCAGGGTTGGATGGGTGGGAAGATCCACTACCACCTTTTCTCTTCTGTTGATACGGCTGACGGAACGGAGGAGGAGGAAGCCAATACTTCTGCTGCTTAGCCACTTGAGTAGAGGAAGAAGGAGTAGCATCTCTGACTCGCTTCTTGGACGCATCACACTTCAGTTGAGCAGCCTCTTGCTTCAATGCCATGTTGTACAACTCATTGTACCTCAAGGGCTCAAAGAGAACAAGAGCTAGCTGGATTTCTTCTCTGAGACCACCCCTGAACTGATATATCATGCTCTCCTCGTCAGGGACGTCCTGCTTAGCAAAGCGGGCGATCTTCTGAAACAACTTGTTGTAGTCATAGACAGACATAGAGCCTTGCTTCAGGTTGCCGAATTCCTCACACTTGCTTTCAACCACGCTCTAAGGAATATGATGAGCTTTGAAGTCTTGACGGAATTCATCTCAGGTAATCACACGGCCTCCTCTGGAATCCTTGTACTGCTGAAACCATTCTGCAGCTTGGTCTTTGAGTTGGAAGGAAGCGAACTTGACAAAGTCCTCATGCCTGACGTTACGGCACTCGAAATGCTTGCGCAAGTCCACAAGCCAATCATCAGCATCAGTTGCCTCAACACAATTGCTGAAGGTCTTTGGCTGGTTAGCAAGGAACTGATTGAGTGTAGCAAGGTGATTCTGATTGTTTCCTTGGTTGCCTTGGTTCACTTGGTTGCGCTCTTGAAGAATTTGCATGATCAACTACGTGTTTGCATTGGTAGCAGCCATCACATCTTGCCATGCCTCCGGAGGAGGAGGTGGTGGTGGTGGCGGATCAGGATTCGGAGTCGTGCGCGTTGGAGGAGCCATCCTGAAGAGGTTGACATCCATTAGCACATTGATAGACAAATATTGAAGCTGAATCCAACGGGTAGAAATTGCAACATATAGTCTTCACATCCGAACGAAATGAACGAATGCATTCCAATTGAAATGGTCACATATCCATAAATTGAGAAGCCACTTAGAATTTAGGTAGAGGAATAAATCAACAAGGTATGGAGCAAGAACGAATACTCGGTAAGGATCACCCAATCTCAAACCAATTATCCGTGGAAGAAGAACTAGAGCTACAAGAATTCCCACCCATGAAACTCCCAAACCTTTCCAGTTATGCAATCAAGTGTTGGGGATACAGGGGAAGCATAATATCTCACCCAAATCTAGCAAATCCTACATCCAGTTGTATCCATCCTTCAACACATAACCGAGAAAAACTTCGGAAATCGTCTACCTCAACCTTCGAAAAGCATCCGTTATACAAGTTATGGCAATACTCCCGAACTCCCGCCCCAGTACTGGGTGGCGTCGAGGTTATCTCACCAACAACTGCATAAAAGAGATTTTCGATGTCGGCGAACTAAACTCGGGTATTCCAGAACTGCAACGATAAAATTGTGACGACAACACCTCAGAGCTCAACTCCCCGGGACACTGCCACAACCCCTAAATGACAGGAGGCACCAAGAACAATGTTCTCGTCACAAATCCATCGGAACGATTCCAAGATACCCGCGTGATCCTAAAAAAATCAGTGACATTTGAGAAGAGAAGAGTCAAAACTCTACGTCAAGATGCCTTACCGGAGCAATGAAGGGACTGGGGAGTAAAAATAATTCCTAAACTCTCCAATATATAATTCCTAAATGACTCAAAACTTTTTTTCTAGACTCAACAACGGCTGCTAATCCGATCAAGCAGTGGGACTTCTAAGGTCGGGGAAGGCTCTGATTAGCAACTTGTAATGCCCTCGATGCGGCTATAGCTCCTACGTGTCGAAGCACGACTTAGAGGCATAACCGCATTGAAAGCAATGTCACAAGTAAGGTAATCTTCACAACAACCCATGTAAATAGATAATAAGGGGAAAGGTACATAGTTGGCTTACACTCGCCACGTCACACAAAGTACATAAATAGCATTACATCAACCAATACAATCATGGTCCGACTACAGTACCAAAATAAAAGATCAACCCCAACAAGCGATATGGTCCTGATCGCCCCAACTGCGCACCACTACTAATCATTAGGGAAAGACACATAGTAACGGCGTGAGTCTTCGTCGAACTCCCACTTGAGCTCAAGCGCATCATCTGGACTGGAGTCATCGGGCCCTACATCTGGTTTGGAAGTAATCTGTGAGCCACAGGGACTCAGCAATCTCGCACCCTCGCGATCAAGACTATTTAAGCTTATAGGAAAGGTAAGGTAATATGTGGAGCTGCAGCAAGCGACTAGCATATATGGTGGCTAACCTGTTCACAAAAGAGAGCGAGAAGAGAAGGCAAAGCACGAACGAAGAACTAGAGAACAACCTACGGTAATCATTACTCCAACACCGTGTTCACTTCCCGGACTCCACCGAGAAGAGACCATCACGGTAACACACGCAGTTGATTCATTTTAATCAAGTTAAGGTTCAAGTTATCTACAGCCGGACATTAACAAATTCCCATCTTCCCATAACCGCGGGCATGGCTTTCGAAAGTTCAAATCCCTGCAAGGGAGTCCCAACTTAGCCGATGACAAGCTCTCATGGTCAATGAAGGATATTCCTTCTAGCGGGAAGACCCGATCAGACTCGGAATCCCGGTTACAAGACATTTCGACAAGGTAAAACTAAACAACAACACCGCCCGAATGTGCCGACAAATCCCGATAGGAGCTGCACATATCTCTTTCTCAGGGCACACTCAGATTGTCCAAGGTACGGGTAGGCCAGCCCAGAGTTGCCCCTGGTGGCCACCGGCAGCTGAAAGGTTGGACTAACACTCAGAGGAGCACTGGCCCGGGGGGGTTTAAATAAGATGACCCTTGGGCTCCGGAAACCCAAGGGAAAAAGAGGCTAGGTGGCAAATGGTAAAACCAAGGTTGGGCATTGCTGGAGGAGTTTTATTCAAGGCGAACTTTCAAGGGGTTCCCATTATCACCCAACCGCGTAAGGAACGCAAAATCCGGGAACATAACACCGATATGACGGAAACTAGGGCGGCAAGAGTGGAACAAAACACTAGGCAAAAGGCCGAGCCTTACACCCTTTACCAAGTATATAGATGCATTACGATAACAAGATAATATAATGATATCCCAACAATAAAAAATGGTCCAACAAGGAACGATCTCCAATCTTCACCTGCAACTAGCAACGCTATAAGAGGGGCTGAGCAAAGCGGTAACATAGCCAATCAACGGTTTGCTAGGACATGGTGGGTTAGAGGTTTGACATGCAATCTGGGAGGCATAATAAGCAAGTGGTAGGCATCGTAGCATAGGCATAGCAAAAGAGCGAGCATCTAGCAAAGCAAAGATAGAAGTGATTTCGAGGGTATGATCATCTTGCCTGCAAAGTTGTCAGAATTGACTGGATCCTCGAAAGCAAACTCAATGGGCTCCTTGTTAGCAAACTCGACTCCCGGCTCTACCCAAACAAGACAAACAAGCAAAAATGACACAATCAACCACGTGCAAAGCTCAAACAACATGATGCAAACATGGTATGCTATGCGGGATGCGGTATGTGATGCATATGCAAGATTTGACAAGGAATGATTGAACCTGGCCTCAACTTGGAAATCCAAGAGTGCCACTGGAAAGGTGAGGTGATTTCGGTCGAAATCGATATAAAGAACACCGAAATCGGATGCATGGTTTGGAAATGGCAAGCAAAACAAATATGGCACCGGTCTGCGATAAACAGCAAGTAGCCATCTAAATGCACCAATATAATTATGCTACAGCACTCAAATATGGCAAAAAAATACATGGCAGGGATCCACTCATGATGCTTGACAAAAGATGAACACTGAGCTACGGCCAATTCATCCATTAACAGGTTCAAACAAGCATGGCAAAAGTGCAATTGATAAACAGGTTTCAGACATAGTGAAATTAACACTAGCCTGGAATTTCAGATCAGGTAGCACACTTTGGAGCATGAAAACTATATGCTACAGGAAGTTAACATGGCAAAGCAAGGCCTGAAATGGAGTTACTCAAAGAGATTAACAAAAGTCCCTTAGTTACCTTGAGCCAAAAGTGATCATAAAATACAATTGCAAGCATGTGAACATGGCAAAAACATAATCAGATCTCAGACTTAGAGAAAAACTGGAGCATGCAAATATCTTAGCGAGTAGGCATGTTCACGAGCTCGATGCACTCACTACAGAGCAAGGCATGGCAAACTAAGCATACACTCATCAAGAATACACATTATATAAGCTAGACATGGTAAGAACAACAACATAGCATGCACGGATCAACAACAACATCCTCGGCAAAATTGCTAACAAGTAGACAATCTACCCAGATTCACGAAATAGCAAAAGTAGAGCTCGATTGACTCAAGATAGGGTGCTTCATAATTTCAAACAAGGACATGTATGGATAGAGCACCACAATATTAACAAACCATCCTTACTGATCATCCTCAAAAGAGGCACGGATCACTAGGAAACAACATGAACATATGACATATTGAAAAAAACAGATCAAGGACTTAATGAAATCTCTAAGTCCTGAAATCAGCATTAACGAATGCACCACTTTGCAAGCTTGTGCTTGTCACCACACACATCAAAAAAATAAATGGATAGCACCTCTGGAAAGATGGCATGGAATATAACAAAACACATGTAGAGCTCAGGAGCATATCATGCACACATTAATCATGCCAAAAATGACAAATAGCTATTTGGTGCAGCAGATCTCACAAATAACTCAAATAGCTCTCTTCCAATAGCATTTAGGGCATCAAGATGAACTCAAATGAAAATGATGCAGTGAGATGAAATGATGTGCTCTCTGAGACGAACATTTTGATATGCTAGACGCCCAAAACGGAGCTACGGATGCGGAGATACAGCATGATGAAAAATGCAAATTATTAGGGTTTCGGGCAAGATTAGGTCAACCTCAGATCCAGATCTGGATCCGGATCGTGCACGCTTTACGAGGAACGCCGGAACATGAGCTTGACATTGCCGGATTTCGTGAGGGAGGTCGCCGGAGTTCGTACGTAGCCAGACTTGGGGAGCTCCGGCCGAGGTCGCCGGAATTGCGGTGGCACGGAGGAGCTCGAGGGCGGCGTGGAGGCGGCGCCGGCGAGCTCGGCAGCCGGAGACGGAGCGGCGCCGGTGGAGGACCTCGCCGGCGCGGGCGGCGCGGCTCCGCGGGCGAGGGAGAGGCGCGGGGCGGCTCTGTA
>NC_041392.1:388256879-388280572 GCF_002162155.2 Triticum dicoccoides | reverse complement strand
GGAGGGAGGCAGCCGGTTGAATGGGGAGGCGCCACGTGGCGGCGGCGGCGCGGGTCGGACATGTCCGGCCCGGCGATTTTTGTCCGGCGGCGGAGAAGGAGCGGGGCTAGGGTTAGGGATCCGGAATTTTCGGGGGAGTGCACCTATTTATAGATAGAGGGAGCTAGGAGAGTCCAAATGAGGTACGGTTTTCGGCCACGTGATCGTGATCGAACGCTCTAGATGATGGAGAGGGTTTTGGTGGCTTTTGGGCCAAATTGGAGGGGTGTTGGGCTGCAACACACACGAGGCCTTCTCGGTCCCTCGGTTAACCGTTGGAGTATCAAACGAAGTCCAAATGGTACGAAACTTGACAGGCGGTCTACCGGTAGTAAACCAAGGCCGCTTGGAAAGTCTCGGTCCAATCTGGAAATGTTTAACCCACACACACGAAAGGAAGGTAGAAAGGATCACCGGAGGACATAGGATCGCCGGAATGCAAAGCGGACAACGGGGAAAATGCTCGGATGCATGAGACGAACACGTATGCAAATGCGATGCACATGATGACATGATATGAGATGCATGACAACGACAACAACACACGGAGACAAAAACCCGAACCCGAGGAAATAAAATAACTTAGCGCCGGAAACGGCAAGAGTTGGAGTACATATAAGGTAAATTACATCCGGGGTGTTACACATCATGAATGAATTCAACAATATAACCAGCACCTAAAGCATTCTTTTCATGATCTACAAGCATTGAAAATTTACTACTCTCCACATAAGCAAAATTCTTCTCATGAATAATAGTGGGAGCAAACTCAACAAAATAATTATCATGTGAGGCATAATCGAATTGAAAACTAAAATCATGATGACAAGTTTCATGGATATTGTCGGTGTCAAAACCGGCGGATCTCGGGTAGGGGGTCCCGAACTGTGCGTCTAGGATTGATGGTAACAGGAGGCAGGAGACACGATGTTTACCCAGGTTCGGGCCCTCTTGATGGAGGTAATACCCTACGTCCTACTTGATTGATATTGATGATATGAGTATTATAAGAGTTGATCTACCACGAGATCGTTGAGGCTAAAACCCTAGAAGCTAGCCTATGGTATGATTGCTATATATCTCTATCGACTAGCCTGGCCTCGGTTTATATAATGCACTAGAGGCCTAGGATAACAAGAGTCCTAGCCGAATACGCCGGTGGGGAGGAGTCCTTGTCTTGATCGCCAAGTCTTGTGGAATATTCCTTGTATGCGGCAGCTGTCCGAACTGGCCCATGAGTATACGGCCATGGGGGTCCTCAGCCCAATCTAACAGATTGGGAGACGACATGGTGACTACCCCCTAGTCCAGGACACCGTCAGTAGCCCCCTGAACCGGTCTTCAAGTTGGGGACGCTCCTCGGTTCTTCCGAACTATTCTTCGTCTTCGGTCGTCGGTCTTGAAAATTGGTTCAACAAATCTTCTCATCTTCGATCTTGAGGATCGCCGAAATGCATTCGACGAGTTTGCACGTCGGGTATCCGAGGAGCCCCTTTAAGTTTCCGGCCTTTATCAATGCCTTGTTATTTTTGTGCCACACATCGGGTTTGAAGTTGTTCCCGGGAGGCAGTGTCCTCTTGCGTCCGAGCTCTAACGCCGGACTGCATTCGAGGTATCTTTTGCAGCCGAGCACCAATGCCGGACTGCTTCCGAGCTCCAACGCCGAAATGTATCCGAGCTCCAACGCCGGATTGTGTCCAAGCTCCAACGCCGGACTATATCCAAGATGTCATAGATCATCTTGGTCCAAAAAAGTTGAAGGAGTTTAGCCGAGCTTAATGCGGAAATGCTCTCTATGGAGCCAGCCACTAGCGCCCGAGCTTTATGCCGGACTGCTTCCGAGGTGGTGCACCACCCCAATTGTGGGCCGATTTTTTGTCAATATTTTTGATTGGTGCAATTTATTCTCTTCCGAGATATATAGTCAGTAGGCCTCAAGGTGTGTATCGGTCTAAAACCCGAGATGCACCTGAAGGATGACGTAAGACCGCTGATCCCAGTAGCCACTGAGACTCAGGTTGATTTGCAAAATTGGCCTGAGGATCAAGTCCTAGCTCGGAAGAATAATTCGGGACACAAAAAGCGGCGTGCTCAGTCCTCGAGACTCAGGTTGGGTGCGGCCGACCAACCTGAGGATCAAAATCTCGTCGGAAACTGTATTGCACTTAAAATTTTCTGCATTGAACAGGCAATGCAGTAGCCCCCAAGACACTAGTCGGGTGGCAACACTAGATCAGGGGATCGACGTGCCCCTTTAATATTTGTAAATAATAAGCCCGAAGCCCAGTAGCCCCCGAGCCTTAATGCGGGCACGGGTGGCCGAATTAAGGATCGATATCCATAGTAAAATCACAAATTATGTGTAATGACTCTATGTATCCAAGTACTTTACGTCATTAATGCTCGGATCCGCATTGTACAAAACTTTGTTGACCGACCATCGGCTTCTGCTACGTCTTGAGCTTGCGTTTGTTTTCCCCTAAGAGGAAGGGATGATGCAGCAGAGTAGCGTAAGTATTTCCCTCACTTTTTGAGAACCAAGGTATCAATCCAGTAGGAGCCCACGCTCAAGTCCCTTGTACCTGCACAAAGCGATAGCTACCCGCAACCAATGCGATTAGGGGTTGTCAAGCCCTTCACGGTCACTTACGAGAGTGAGATATGATAGATAGAATATTTTTGGTATTTTTGATATAAAGATGCAAAGTAAAAAGTAAAAGCAAAGTAAATAGAAAAACAATATAAAAGTGATGGAGATTGATATGATGAGAATAGACCCGGGGCCATAGGTTTCACTAGTGGCTTCTCTCGAGAGCATAAGTTTTCTACGGTGGGTGAACAAATTACTGTTGAGCAATTGACAGAATTGAGCATAGTTATGAGAATATCTAGGCATGATCATGTATATAGGCATCACGTCCATGACAAGTAGATCGAAACGATTCTGCATCTACTACTATTACTCCACTCATCAACCGCTATCCAGCATGCATCTAGAGTATTAAGTTAAAAACAGAGTAACGCTTTAAGCAAGATGACATGATGTAGAGAGATAAATTCATGCAATATGAAATAAACCCCATCTTGTTATCCTTGATGGCAACGATACAATACGTGTCTTGCTGCCCCTTCTGTCAGTGGGAAAGAACACCGCAAGATCGAACCCAAAGCTAAGCACTTCTCCCATGGCAAGAACTACCAATCTAGTTGGCCAAACCAAACGGATAATTCGAAGAGACTTACAAAGATAACCAATCATACATAAAAGAATTCAGAGAAGATTCAAATATTGTTCATAGATAGACTTGATCATAAACCCACAATTCATTGGTCTCAACAAACACACCGCAAAAGAAGAAGATTACATCGAATAGATCTCCACAAGAGAGGGGGAGAACATTGTATTAAGATCCAAAAAGAGAGAAGAAGACATCTAGCTATTAACTATGGACCCGAAGGTCTGAGGTAAACTACTCACACTTCATCGGAGGGGCTATGATGATGTAGAAGCCCTCCGTGATGACGGCCCTCTTCCGGCAAAGCTCCGGAACAGGCCCCAAGATGGGATCTCGTGGATACAGAAAGTTGCGGCGGTGGAATTAGGTTTTTGGCTCCTGTTCTGATCGTTTGGGGGTACGTGGGTATATATAGGAGGAAGGAGTACGTCGGTGGAGCACCGAGGGGCCCACGAGGCAGGGGGTGCGCCCCCCACCCTCGTGACCGCCTCTTTGACTCCTTGGAGTAGGGTCCAAGTCTCCTGGATCACGTTCGTGAGAAAATCACGTTCCCGAAGGTTTTATTCCGTTTGGACTCCGTTTGATATTCTGTTTCTCCGAAATACTGAAATAGGCAAAAAAACAGCAATTCTGGGCTGGGCCTCCGGTTAATAGGTTAGTCCCAAAAATAATATAAAAGTGGAAAATAAAGCCCAATATAGTCCAAAACAGTAGATAATATAGCATGGAGCAATCAAAAATTGTAGATACATTGGAGACGTATCAGGCATCCCCAAGCTTAATTCCTGCTCGTCCTCGAGTAGGTAAATGATAAAAAGAGAATTTTTGATGCGGAGTGCTACTTGGCATAATTTCAATGCAAAATTTCTTAATTGTGGTATGAATATTCAGATTAGAAAGATTCAAGACAAAAGTTCATATTGACATAAAGAATAATAACACTTCAAGCATACTAATAAAGTAATTATGTCTTCTCAAAATAACATGGCCAAAGAAAGTTATCCCTACAAAATCATATAGTCTGGCTATGCTCTATCTTCACCACACAAAGTATTTAAATCATGCACAACCCCGATGACAAGCCAAGCAATTGTTTCATACTCTAAATTTTTCGAAACTTTTTCAATCTTCACGCAATACATGAGCGTGAGCCATGGACATAGCACTATGTGTAATAGAAGGGTGGTTGTGGAGAAGACAAAAAGAGGGGAAGATAGTCTCACATCAACTAGGCGTATCAACGGGATATGGAGATGCCCATCAATAGATATGAATGTGAGTGAGTAGGGATTGCCATGCAACGGATGCACTAGAGCTATAAGTATATGAAAGCTCATCAAAAGAAACTAAGTGGGTGTGCATCCAACTCGCTTGCTCACGAAGACCTAGGGAAATTTGAGGAAGCCCATCATTGGAATATACAATCCAAGTTCTATAATGAAAAATTCCCACTAGTATATGAAAGTGACATAACAAGAGACTCTCTATCATGAAGATCATGGTGCTACTTTGAAGCACAAGTGTGGTATAAGGATAGTAACATTGTCCTTTCTCTCTTTTTCTCTCATTTTTTTATTTGGGCCTTTTCTCTTTTTTTATGGCCTCTTTTTTTTCTCGTCCGGAGTCTCATCCCGACTTATGGGGGAATCATAGTCTCCATCATCCTTTCCTCACTTGGGACAGTGCTCTAGAAAATGATGATCATCACACTTTTATTTTTTTACAACTCAACAATTACAACTCGATACTTAGAACAAATATGACTCTATATGAATGCCTCCGGCGGTGTACCGGGATATGCAATGAATCAAGAGTGACATGTATGAAAGAATTATGAATGGTGGCTTTGCCACAAATACGATGTCAACTACATGATCATGCTAGCTATATGACAACGATGGAGTGTGTCATAATGAACGGAACGGTGGAAAGTTGCATGGCAATATATCTCAGAATGGCTATGGAAATGCCATGATAGGTAAGTACGATGGCTGTTTTGAGGAAGGTATATGGTGGGTGTATGGTACCGGCGAAAGGTGCGCGGTATTAGAGAGGCTAGCAATGGTGGAAGGATGGGAAAAGTGCATATAATCCATGGACTCAACATTAGTCATAAAGAACTCATATACTTATTGCAAAAATCTAGAAGTTATTAAAGCAAAGTATTACGCGCATGCTCCTAGGGGGATAGATTGGTAGGAAAAGACCATCGCTCGTTCCCGACCGCCACTCATAAATAAGACAATCAATAAATAAATTATGCTCCGACTTCATCACATAACGGTTCACCATACGTGCATGCTACGGGAATCACAAACTTTAACACAAGTATTCTTTAAATTCACAACTACTAAACTAGCATAACTCTAATATTATCACCTCCATATCTCAAAACAATTATCATGCTTCAATCTTCTCTTAGTATTCAACGCACTCAAAAGAAAATTTCACATATCTTGAACACCAAGCATATTTATATTAAGCAAATTACCATGCTATTAAGACTCTCAAAATAATTTAAGTGAAGCATGAGAGATCAATAGTTTCTTTAAAACAAACCACCACCGTGCTCTAAAAGATCTAAGTGAAGCACATAGAGCAAAATTATAATGCTCAAAAGATATAAGTGAAGTGCATAGAGCAAAACTACATAGCTCAAAAGATTTAAGTGAAGCACATAGAGTGTTCTATCAAATTTTAATTCATAGATGACCCTCTCAAAAGGTGTGTATAGCAAGGATGATTGTGTCACACTGACAAACAAAGACACAAATAATACAAGACGCTCCAAGCAAAACACATATCATGTTGGTGAATAAAAATATAGCTCCAAGTAAATTACCGATGGAAGTGGACGAAAGAGGGGATGCCTTCCGGGGCATCCCCAAGCTTTTACTTTTTGGTGTCCTTGGATTATCTTTGGGGTGCCATGGGAATACCCAAGCTTAGGCTCTTGCCACTCCTTGTTCCATAATCCATCAAAAGAATTCACCCAAAACTTGAAAACTTCACAACACAAAACTCAATAGAAATCTCGTGAGCTCCGTTAGAGAAAGAAAACAAAAGACCACTTCAAGGTACTGTAATGAACTCATTATTTATTTATTTTGGTGTTAAAACTACTTTATTCCAATTTATCTATGGATTATAAACTATTTTACTAACCATAGATTCATCAAAATAAGCAAACAACACACGAAAAACAGAATCTGTCAAAAACAGAACAGTCTATAGTAATCTGTAACTAACGCAAACTTCTGGAACTCTAAATAATATACCAAAATTAGACGACCTAGATAATTTGTTTATTGATCAGAAGCAGTTGGAATCAGTATTTTATCACGTTCTGATGATTTTTAGTAATTCGGGCACTGAACGCAAAGTTTCTGGAAATTAGAGCAAGATCAAATAACTATCATCCAAGAAGATCCAATAGGTCTAGCTTGGCACAAACACTAATTAAAACACAAAACCACATCCAAACAGAGGGTAGATAGGTTATTTATTCCCTAACAGAATAAAAACACAAAAAACAAAAAATAAAATTGGGTTGCCTCCCAACAAGCGCTATCGTTTAACGCCCCTAGCTAGGCATAAAAGCGAGGATAGATCTAGGTATTGCCATCTTTGGAAGGCAATCCATAAGTGGCTCTCATGATGGTTTCATATGGAAATTTTATTTTCTTTCTTGGAAAGTGTTCCATGCCCTTTTTTAATGGAAATTGGAATCTAATATTCCCTTCCTTCATATCAATAATCGCACCAACCGTTCTAAGGAAAGGTCTACCAAGAATAATAGGGCAAGAAGGATTGCAATCTATATTAAGAACAATGAAATCTACGGGCACATAATTCCTATTTGCAACAATAAGAACATCATTAATTCTTCCCATAGGTTTCTTAATAGTAGAATCCGCAAGATGCAAGTTTAGAGAGCAATCATCAAGATTGCGGAAATCTAGCAAATCACACAAAGTTTTGGGGATAGTGGAGACACTAGCACCCAAATCACACAAAGCATAAAACTCATGATCTTTAATTTTAATTTTGATAGTTGGTTCCCACTTATCATAGATTTTCTAGGGATAGAGACTTTCAACTCAAGTTTTTCTTCATAAGATTGCATCAAGGCATCAACAATATGTTTGGTGAAGGCTTTCTTTTGACTATAAGCATGCGGAGAATTTAGCACGGATTGCAACAAAGAAATACAATCAATCAAAGAGCAACTTTCATAATTAAATTCCTTGAAATCCAATATAGTGGGTTTAGCAACATCTAAATTTTTATTTCTTTCAATCCCACTTTCATCAATTTCATCATAGAGATCTAAATACTCCGAATTTTTTGAACACCTTCTAGGTAAAGGAAGATCATATTCAGTTTCATCAAGATTCATATTGCAAAACAAAGATTTGATAGGGGACACATCAATAACTTTTAGATCTTCATCTTGATTTTCATAGGTATTCGGTTTTGCGGCCATCTTATTGACTAAGGTAGCTTGCATGTTTGAAATTTCAGTAGTCATCTTTTCAAGACGAGCAATTTGGGATCTGATACTGTCAAATTCTTTAGACATATCATCGAGCTCTTTGTTCATATAACTCATAAAACCTTTTTGTTCCTTAAGCTCGCTTCTAAAGAAATTATTATGCTCAAATTGCAAAACCATAAACTTCCTAACGTTGTTTTCGATCTCCTCTAACCTTTTAAAGTGAAGATCACCAAAATTTGGTAGAGCCATCGCGACAAACAAGCAATCCAACACACAAGCAAACAAAAGGCAAGCGAGAAAAATGCAAACGGAGAAGGGGGATAGAGAGAGAGGGGGCGATAAAACGGCAAGGGTGAATTGGGGGGAGAGGAAAACGAGAGGCAAATGGCAAATAATGTAATGCGGGAGATAGGGATTGTGATGGGTACTTGGTATGTTGACTTTTTGCGTAGACTCCACGGCAACGGCGCCAGAAATCCTTCTTGCTATGTCTTGAGCTTGCGTTGGTTTTCCCCGAAGAGGAAGGGATGATGCAGTAGAGTAGCGTAAGTATTTCCCTCAGTTTTTGAGAACCAAGGTATCAATCCAGTAGGAGCCCACGCTCAAGTCCCTCGTACCTGCACAAAGTGATAGCTACCCGCAACCAACGCGATTAGGGGTTGTCAAGCCCTTCACGGTCACTTACGAGAGTGAGATCTGATAGATAGAATATTTTTGGTATTTTTGATATAAAGATGCAAAGTAAAAAGTAAAAGCAAAGTAAATAGCAAAACAATATAAAACTGATGGAGATTAATATGATGAGAATAGACCCGGGGGCCATAGGTTTCACTAGTGGCTTCTCTCGAGAGCATAAGTTTTCTACGGTGGGTGAACAAATTACTGTTGAGCAATTGACAGAATTGAGCATAGTTATGAGAATATCTAGGCATGATCATGTATATAGGCATCACGTCCGTGACAAGTAGATCAAAACGATTCTGCATCTACTACTATTACTCCACTCATCGACCGCTATCCAGCATGCATCTAGAGTATAACTTAAAAACAGAGTAACGCTTTAAGCAAGATGACATGATGTAGAGAGATAAATTCATGCAATATGAAATAAAGCCCATCTTGTTATCCTCGATGGCAATGATACAATACGTGTCTTGCTGCCCCTTCTGTCACTGGGAAAGAACACCGCAAGATCGAACCCAAAGCTAAGCACTTCTCCCATGGCAAGAACTACCAATCTAGTTGGCCAAACCAAACGGATAATTCAAAGAGACTTGCAAAGATAACCAATTATACACAAAACAATTCAGAGAAGATTCAAATATTGTTCATAGATAGACTTGATCATAAACCCACAATTCATCGGTCTCAACAAACACACCGCAAAAGAAGATTACATTGAATAGATCTCCACAAGAGAGGGGGAGAACATTGTATTGAGATCCAAAAAGAGAGAAGAAGCCATCTAGATACTAACTATGGACCCGAAGGTCTGAGGTAAACTACTCACACTTCATCGGAGGGGCTATGATGATGTAGAAGCCCTCCGTGATGACGGCCCTCTTCCGGCGGAGCTCCGGAACAGGCCCCAAGATGGGATCTCGTGGATACAGAAAGTTGCGGCGGTGGAATTAGGTTTTTGGCTCCTGTTCTGATCGTTTGGGGGTACATGGGTATATATAGGAGGAAGGAGTACGTCGGTGGAGCACCGAGGGGCCCACGAGGCAGGGGCGCGCCCTAGGGGGGTGGGCGCGCCCCCACCCTCGTGACCGCCTCTTTGACTCCTTGCAGTAGGGTCCAAGTCTCCTGGGTCACGTTCGGTGAGAAAATCACATTCCCGAAGGTTTTATTCCGTTTGGACTCCGTTTGATATTCTGTTTCTTCGAAATACTGAAATAGGCAAAAAACAAAAATTCTGGGCTAGGCCTCCGGTTAATAGGTTAGTCCCAAAAATAATATAAAAGTGTAAAATAAAGCCCAATATAGTCCAAAACAGTAGATAATATAGCATGGAGCAATCAAAAATTATAGATAAGTTGGAGAAGTATCAACTTCCACCTCCTCGGCCAATAGCCGAGGAGTGTTTGTCCTACTTTATAAAGCCTTTATGAGGGCAAAGATTTACGACAAACAAGGCAATCTAGCCATACGGTTTTTTAAACAAAGGTACGCAGAGAGATATGTTATATTACTGTTTAACATAAGAAATGTCTTCCAAAGAAAATAGTCCCGATATCGGTTCTTTTCTTTGGGTTGTCATGCTAAGCATGATCATGAAACCTCAGCTCCAATGTAAGAGAAAAATATCGAGGATTTAGTTTGGGAGGCCAGTTAATAGCCCTCGGTAGTGTTCGGCGACAGTCGAGGTCAAGCCGTAAACACTTCAGCCATTGTTATAAGTACTTATATCATATTTGTGTTCACCCGAACTTTAAACGCGTCTTAACCAACCATCGGCTTCTCCCTCTTCGGCCAAGGGCCGAAAAGTATCATGTACTTCTCTTGTCGAGAGTATCGACGGTGTTTCCGATGACCAAGCAATCAGGCCATAAGGCTGTAACAGACAAAGCACGCTCAGGGAACTTATGCTATATTACTAACGAAGTGTAAGAAGCATCTTCGAAGAAAATAGTACCCCCACCGATACCTTTCTTCGCTGCTCATTGTTATTATGAGACTTGTGCAATAGATTTTTTGTACTCATGAGTTCCGTTGTCTGCCGACCATGATTGAAAACAATAAGAGTGGTAGCTTTCGGCTTCACCCAGTCTGAGGTCAGAGGTCGGAGGACCCGATCGTGACAATCGCATAGGTGCTCCCTTTACTCCCTAGCCAAACAATCGGGAACATAGGGGTAAGCACAGGAGCCAGGCAACCCAGCTTGCAAATCACTTAAGTCAATATGGTGCATATTGTGGCGTAATACTCGAACAAGGAACGAAGCCGTACAAGTATAATCATATGCAAGAGGAAAAAGCTTCATGAAGGAAGCCCCCAAGTAAACGGGGTATTTGAATTTGCATGCCACAAACAAAGTTTTGACAAGGAGATTTTTACAAGCAACTTTTTTCCAAAAAAGTATAATGCTTGGTCGAACCGAACACCAGTTAAAAATTAAAACTTTGAGCATGAAAGCGACTTAGCTGGTTAATGTGTTCGGCATTGATGACGCGGTCCGAGCTTGATGCGGGACAAGGTTCCATCCCCCAAGCCGGTCCTGAGGTGGCGGAGCGGAGAGCTCGACACGCCGAAGTGGTGACATAGCACGGTCAATGCAGACCGGCAGAGTGACGCCGAAGTCCCCGGATCATTTTCTTGTGCACAAAAATTAGTGCAAACCGGAGATAATAGTAATAATAATTAAAAAAATCATTGCATAATAAATAATTTATGCAAAGTGAGTAATAAAACAAATATGGCCTGGCGCAGAAGTCAATGTCGATGCCGGGCGTCGGCGTGATGCGGTAAAGGCGTGGCAAAGCCTGAATTCACAGGTCGGTCCGAGTTCCGAATGCGGCGTTCGCCGGACTATATACGGAAACTGACCGAACCACCATGCGACCACGTTAATGCGGCCACCATTTGATAGACCTGCATACATATGATGGACAAACCAGAGTAATAATTCATTGGGAAAAATGAGCCCAAACAAGCAAAAAATACTAGGATTAATAGCACCTGGTTTATTTGTTGTAGCAATCCGAAGAAAGGTGATTCCCAAAATTGGGACTTGATCCGCACACCCATTGCCTGATGAGTGATAAAGCAACGGCATGGCGGTGCTGACAAAGGTTGGCTTGCCGAGGCAAAGCCCTCGGCCCAGCTAACGTGACGGAGCTGGTCGGCTAGTGACGCCGAAGTCTCCAGAGTAGGTCGATGAAGAGATGACGAAGCCCCCGGTCCAGCCGAGATATCAAAGCCTCGATGTCAGCCAATGAGTCAAAGTAGGTCGGCGTGATGGACACCAGCTGGAAGAAGCAATAGTGCGACCCTGCCGATGCAGGTCGTGATGTGGTCGATGCCGGCTTGTGAAGTGATCGTGCGGCGATGCCGGTATGCCCACTCCGTGTAATCTGTGGGGCGGCGATATTGGTGATGATTTATCCTTCGCGATGCTGGACTCTTGTTCGGCTTGCCGAGGTGATGATCCGAAGAAGTTGAGCTCGGCTCAACAAAGTGACGCCGTGTCTAGCGCAGGTCGGCAGTCTTGGAGCAATATTGCCGGACTGGTTTGACACCAGCATGATGATCAAGATGACCTCAGGGGAGGCTTAAAAATTTACGGCCATGTGTTTAAAAACAATGCACAATACCCTAGAAGAGAATTCCTCTAAAAAGGTTGTCCAATATCACGTTCATAAAAAAACATGAATTCGGGTCGGATCCGTATTCGCGCAGAAAACGGATCCGAAAATTGGTCCACTCATCGAAAGTTTGCCGGAGTTTGAACCATCGGATCGAGCTGAAATTTGGAGGGGTGGTAGATATGGGAATTTCGTAGTAGATGAACGGTTGGATCTTCCAAAGGACCTCTGAGCTGGGCTCTGGAGACCATACCCTAAACTTGTCCAGATTCCCGTCCAGATTTGACAGGGCTCCGGTATATCGTAGATTGTCGGAGATTCCTCCATCGGAACTCGACGAAATTTTGCATGGCTGTTGTAGACGTAATTCCACACTATTCCAATGAAGCAATCGTCAAACTGATGCTCGAGGAGGTGGTGACGGCGAATACAAGTTCGTTGTCCATAAAAACAGCACGGCCGCCCGAGGGCAATGTTGACGTTGAGCCCTTGAGCTCCATGGATGACTCCTCTATGATCATGATAGAGATCGGAATTGTTGTTGAAGAAGGCCCCCGTCCGAACATGATGATCGGAGATGGAGCACGGTCCTCGGTCGAGCCAAGGTGACCAGTCGAGCCGGCGTCGCAGTTGACCTGCGGGTGAGCCATTGATCCTTTTGCCGATCACACAGCGGAAGTCTCAATGAAAGCACCAATGTCGATGTCAAAACTGGCGGATCTCGGGTAGGGGGTCCCGAACTGTGCGTTTAGGATCGATGGTAACATGAGGCAGGAGACACGATGTTTACCCAGGTTCGGACCCTCTTGATGGAGGTAATACCCTACGTCCTGCTTGATTGATATTGATGATATGAGTATTACAAGAGTTGATCTACCACGAGATTGTTGAGGCTAAAACCCTAGAAGCTAGCCTATGGTATGATTGTTGTATATCTCTATCGACTAGCCTGGCCTTGGTTTATATAATGCACCAGAGGCCTAGGATAACAAGAGTCCTAGCTGAATACGCCGGTGGGGAGGAGTCCTTGTCTTGATCGCCAAGTCTTGTGGAATCTTCCTTGTATGCGGCAGCTGTCCGAACTAGCCCATGAGTATACGGCCATGGGGGTCCTCGGCCCAATCTAACAGATCGGGAGACGATGTGGTGAGTACCCCCCTAGTCCAGGACACCGTCAGATATAATTATTCTTTATAGCATACAAGTCATCACAATAATCATCATAGATAGCAACTTTGTTCTCATAATCAATTGGAACCTCTTCCGGAATAGTGGATTCATCACAAAATAAAGTCATGACCTCTCCAAATCCACTTTCATCAATATAATCATCATAAATATGAGGCATGCTTTCATCATAATAAATTTGCTCATCAAAACTTGGGGGACAAAAAATATCATCTTCATCAAACATAGCTTCCCCAAGCTTGTGGCTTTGCATATCATTAGCATCATGGATAAACAACATTGCAATCATGCTCATCATTCAAATATTTAGTGCCAAACATTTTGTAGATTTCATCTTCTATCACTTGAGCACAATTATCCTTTCCATCATACTCATGAAAGATATTTAAAAGATGAAGCGTATGAGACAAACTTAATTCCATTTTTTTGTAATTTTCTTTTATAAACTAAACTAGTGATAAAACAAGAAACTAAAAGACTCGATTGCAAGATCTAAAGATATACCTTCAAGCGCTAACCTCCCCGGCAATGGCGCCAGAAAAGAGTTTGATGTCTACTACACAACCTTCTTCTTGTAGACGTTGTTGGGCCTCCAAGTGCAGAGGTTTGTAGGATAGTAGCAAATTTCCCTCAAGTGGATGACCTAAGGTTTATCCATCCGTAGGAGGCGTAGGATGAAGATGGTCTCTCTCAAGCAACCCTGTAACCAAAGAACAAAGAGTCTCTTGTGTCCCCAACACACCCAATACAATGGTAAATTGTATAGGTGCACTAGTTCGGCGAAGAGATGGTGATACAAATGGTATATGGATAGTAGATAATAGTATTTGTAATCTGAAAATATAAAAACAGCAAGGTAACGAATGATAAAAGTGAGCGTAAATGGTATTGCAATGCGTTGAAACAAGGCCTAGGGTTCATACTTTCGCTAGTGTAAGTTCCCTCAACAATGATAACATAATTGGATCACATAACTATCCCTCAACATACAACAAAGAGTCACTCCAAAATCACTAATAGCGAAGAACGAACGAAGAGATTATGGTAGGGTACGAAACCACCTCAAAGTTATTCTTTCCAATCAATCCGTTGGGCTATTCCTATAAGTGTCATAAACAGCCCTAGAGTTCGTACTAGAATAACACCTTAAGACATAAATCAACCAAAACCCTAATGTCACCTAGATACTCCATTGTCACCTCAAGTATCCGTGGGCATGATTATACGATATGCATCACACAATCTCAATTCATCTATTCAACCAACACATAGAACCTCAAAGAGTGCCCCAAAGTTTCTACTGAAGAATCACGACGAAAACGTGTGCCAACCCCTATGCATAGGTTCATGGGCGGAACCCGCAAGTTGTTCACCAAAACATACATCAAGTGGCACGTGGTATCCCATTGTCACCACAGATATCCATGGCAAGACATACATCAAGTGTTCTCAAATCTTTAAAGACTCAATCCGGTAAGATTACTTCAAAGGGGAAACTCAATTCATTACAAGAGAGAAGAGGGGGAGGAGAAACATAAGATCCAACTATAATAGCAAAGCTCGCGATACATGAAGATTGTATCACCTCAAAAACACGAGAGAGAGAGAGAGATCAAACACATAGCTACTGGTACATACCCTCAGCCCTAAGGGAGAACTACTCCCTCCTCGTCATGGAGAGCATCGGGATGATGAAGATGGCCACCGAAGAGGGATTGTGTAACACCCTCGATGCGACTATATCTCCCACGTGTCGAGGCACGACTTAGAGGCATAATCGCATTGAAGGCATATGTCGCAAGTTAGGCAATCTTCACAACATCCCATGTAATATAAATAATAAAGGGGAGATAACATAGCTGGCTTACACTCACCACGTCAATCAAGTACATAAGTAACATTACATCATCCAAACACTCATGGCCCGACTACGGTGCCAAAATAAAAGAGAACCCAACATGCGACAACGGTCCCATTCACCCCCAACTGGGCACCACTACTGATCATCGGGAAAGGAAACATAGTAACGTTGAGAGTCTTCGTCGAACTCCCACTTGAGCTCATACGCGTCTCCTGGAGCGGAATCATCAGGCCCTGCATCTGGTGTAATAGTAATCTGTGAGCCATAGGGACTCAGCAATCTCGCACCCTCGCGATCAAAACTATTTAAGCTTATAGGAATGGCAAGGTAAAATATGAGTGGAGCTACAGCAAGCGACTAACAAATATGGTGGCTAACTTATTCGCAAAAGAGAGCGAGAAGAGGAGGCAAAGCGCGAGCGAGAAACTAGAGAGCAACCTGCGTAAACATTACTCCAACACCGTGTCCACTTCCCGGACTCCGCCGAGAAGAGGCCATCACAGTAACACACTCAGTTGATTAATTTTAATTAATTTAAGGTTCAAGTTATCTACAACCGGACATTAACAAATTCCCATCTGCCCATAACCGCGGGCACGGCTTTCGAAAGTTCAAATCCCTGCAGGGGAGTCCCAACTTAGCCCATGACAAGCTCTCACAGTCAATGAAGGAATAGACCTCCTCCCAGGACGTTCCGATCAGACTCGGTATCTCGGTAATTCAAGACACTTCGACAGGTTAAAACAAGTCCAGCAACACCGCCCGAATGTGCCGACAAATCCCGATAGGAGCTGCACATATCTCTTTCTCAGGGCACACTCAGATGAGCCAGACGTCGGGTAGGCTATCCCAGAGTTGCCCCTCGTAGCCCTGGACATCGCTCGGTGGGACCAACACTCAGAGGAGCACTGGCTCGGGGGGGTTAAAATAAGATGACCCTTGAGTCTGCAGAACCCGAGGGAAAGAAAAGGCTAGGTGGCGAATGGTAAGACCAATGTTGGGCATTGCTGGAAAAGCTTTAATCAAGGCGAACTATCAAGGGGTTCCCATTATAACCCAACCGCGTAAGGAACGCAAAAATCCGGGAACATAACACCGATATGACGGAAACTAGGGCGGCAAGAGTGGAACAAAACACTAGGCGAGAGGCCGAGCCTTCCACCCTTTACCAAGTATATAGATGCGTTAATATAACATAGCAATATAATGATATCCCCAACGAGTAAAATATATGTTCCAACAAGGAAAGGCCTCCAATCTTCACCTGCAACTAGCAACGCTATAAGAGGGGCTAAGCAAAGTGGTAACATAGCCAATCAACGGTTTGCTAGGACATTGGTGGGTTAGAGGTTTGACATGGCAATTTGGGAGGCTTGCAAGCAAGTGGTAGGCATCGTAGCAATGGCATAGCAAAAGAGCGAGCAAACTAGCATATCAAAGATAGTAGTGATTTCGAGGGTATGATCATCTTGCCTGCACAGTTGTCAGAGTTGACTGGATCCTCGAAAGCAAACTCAACGGGCTCCTCGTTAGCGAACTCGTCTCCCGGCTCTACCCAAACAAGACAAACAAGCAACAAGGACACAATCAACCACGTGCAAACTCAAACAACACAATGCAAAGATGATATGCTATGCGGGATGAAATGCGGGATGCAAAATGCAAGATATGACAGGAAATGCATGAACCTGGCCTCAACTTTGAAATCCAAGTGTTCCACTGGAAAGATGAGATGAAATCGCTTGAAAACGATATAAAGAACACCAGAATCGGAGTTACGGTTTGGAAATGGCAAGCGATTCAAAAATGACACCGGTCTGCGATTTACAGCAAGTAGGCATCTAAATGCAAAGAAATGAACATGCTATAGCACTCAAACATGACAAAAAAATACATGGCAGGGATGCACACAAGATGTAGAAGCCCTCAGTGATGACGGCCTTCTTCCGGCGGAGCTCCGGAACAGGCCCCAAGATGGGATCTCGTGGATACAGAAAGTTGCGGCGGTGGAATTAGGTTTTTGGCTCCTGTTCTGATCGTTTGGGGGTACGTGGGTATATATAGGAGGAAGGAGTACGTCGGTGGAGCACCGAGGGGCCCACGAGGCAGGGGCGTGCCCTAGGGGGGAGGACGCGCCCCCACCCTCGTGACCGCCTCTTTGACTCCTTGTAGTAGGGTCCAAGTCTGTTGGGTCACGTTCGGTGAGAAAATCACATTCCCGAAGGTTTTATTCCGTTTGGACTCCGTTTGATATTCTGTTTCTCCGAAATACTGAAATAGGCAAAAAACAAAAATTCTGGGCTAGGCCTCCGGTTAATAGGTTAGTCCCAAAAATAATATAAAAGTGTAAAATAAAGCCCAATATAGTCCAAAACAGTAGATAATATAGCATGGAGCAATCAAAAATTATAGATATGTTGGAGACGTATCAACTTCCACCTCCTCGGCCAATAGCCGAGGAGTGTTTGTCCTACTTTATAAAGCCTTTATGAGGGCAAAGATTTACGACAAACAAGGCAATCTAGCGATACGGTTTTTTAAACAAAGGTATGCAGAGAGATATGTTATATTACTGTTTAACATAAGAAATGTCTTCCAAAGAAAATAGTCCTGATATTGGTTCTTTTCTTTGGGTTGTCATGCTAAGCATGATCATGAAACCTCAGCTCCAATGTAAGAGAAAAATATCGAGGATTTAGTTTGGGAGGCCAGTTAATAGCCCTCGGTGGTGTTCGGTGACAGTCGAGGTCAAGCCGTAAACACTTCAGCCATTGTTATGAGTGGCCCGTCATTTAACACAGTCATCGGATCGCTGACCACTTTACCGGGATTTGTGACAGTCAGTTTTCGGCTTTCTCCACTGAGGTGCTTAACCATGTGAGCTGGAAGCACAATCGCAGTGGTTCTCCCTTTGCACACCTAGCCGGACAAAGCGGAACGTAGGAAGCAAGTGTAGGAGCCGGGCAACCCAACTATTGACCGAAGACACAATTCGAAACCGATGCATATATAGCAATATCCGAGAATGTTTTTGCCGAATCTCTAAAGGTGTCCGGCATTGCACTGTGAGACTTGTGCTGGAAACACACAAATAGTTTAAAAGTGCCAAAAATCTTGGAAAGCCAAAAACGTCAGTAAAAACATGACGTCCGAACAAGATCAAGTGTTCGGTGCCAATCCGAAAATTGGAAGAGAAAGAAAAGATTGTGCTTCTATCGTGTTTTGACAACGACCAAGAAGAAAACACATTTACAGCTCATATATAAATTTTAAGAGCCCCCAAGTGACTTGGGTAAGAAATTTATGTATAATGATTGTATGTACCAAAGTACTTATATCATATTTGTGTTCACCCGAACTTTAAACGCGTCTTAACCGACCATCGGCTTCTCCCTCTTCGGCCAAGGGCCGAAAAGTGTCATGTACTTCTCTTGTCGAGAGTATCGACGGTGTTTCCGATGACCAGGCAATCAGGCCATAAGGCTGTAACAGACAAAGCACGCTCAGGGAACTTATGCTATATTACTAACAAAGTGTAAGAAGCATCTTCGAAGAAAATAGTACCCCCACCGATACCTTTCTTCGCTGCTCATTATTATTATGAGACTTGTGCAATAGATTTTTTGTACTCATGAGTTCCATTGTATGCCGACCATGATTTAAAACAATAAGAGTGGTAGCTTTCGGCTTCACCCAGTCTGAGGTCAGAGCTCGGAGGACCCGATCATGACAATTGCAGAGGTGCTCCCTTTACTCCCTAGCCGAACAATCGGGAACATAGGGGTAAGCACAGGAGCCAGGCAACCCAGCTTGCAAATCGCTTAAGTCAATATGGTGCATATTGTGGCGTAATACTCGAACAAGGAACGAAGCCGTACAAGTATAATCATATGCAAGAGGAAAAAGCTTCATGAAGGAAGCCCCCAAGTAAACGGGGTATTTGAATTTGCATGCCACAAACAAAGTTTTGACATGGAGATTTTTACAAGCAACTTTTTTCCAAAAAAGTATAATGCTTGGTCGAATCGAACACCAGTTAAAAATTAAAACTTTGAGCATGAAAGCGACTTAGCTGGTTAATGTGTTCGGCATTGATGACGCGGTCCAAGCTTGATGCGGGACAAGGTTCCATCCCCCAAGCTGGTTCTGAGGTGGCGGAGCGAAGAGCTCGACACGCCGAAGTGGTGACATAGCACGGTCAATGCAGACCAATAGAGTGACGCCGAAGTCCCCGGATCATTTTCTTGTGCACAAAAATTAGTGCAAACCGGAGATAATAGTAATAATAATTAAAAAAATCATTGCATAATAAATAATTTATGCAAAGTGAGTAATAAAACAAATATGGCCTGGCGCTGAAGTCAATGTCGATGCCGGGCGTCGGCGTGATGCGGTAAAGGCGTGGCAAAGCCTGAATTCACAGGTCGGTCCGACTTCCGAATGTGGCGTTCGCCGGACTATATACGGAAACTGACCGAACCACCATGCGACCACGTTAATGCGGCCACCATTTGATAGACCTGCGTACATATGATGGACAAACCAGAGTAATAATTCATTGGGAAAAATGAGCCCAAACAGGCAAAAAATACTAGGATTAATAGCACCTGGTTTATTTGTTGTAGCAATCCGAAGAAAGGTGATTCCCAAAATTGGGACTCGATCCGCACACCCATTGCCTGATGAGCGATAAAGCGACGGCATGGCGGTGCTGAAAAAGGTTGGCTTGCCGAGGCAAAGCCCTCGGTCCAGCTAACGTGACGGAGCTGGTCGGCTAGTGAGGCCGAAGTCTCCGGAGTAGGTCGATGAAGAGATGGTGAAGCCCCCGGTCCAGCCGAGATATCAAAGCCTCGATGCCAGCCAATGAGTCAAAGTAGGTCGGCGTGATGGACACCAGCTTGAAGAAGCAATAGTGCGACCCTGCCGATGCAGGTCGTGACGTGGTCAATGCCGGCGTGTGAAGTGACCGTGCGGCGATGCCGGTATGCCCACTCCATGTAATCTGTGGGGCGGCGATATTGGTGATGATTTATCCTTCGCGATGCTGGACTCTTGTTCGGCTTGCCGAGGTGATGATCCAAATAAGTTGAGCTCGGCTCAACAAAGTGACGCCATGTCTAGCGCAGGTCGGCAGTCTTGGAGCAATATTGCTGGACTGGTTTGACACCAGCATGATGATGAAGATGACCTCAGGGGAGGCTTAAAAATTAACGGGCACGTGTTTAAAAACAATGCACAATACCCTAGAAGAGAATTCCTCTAAAAAGGTTGTCCAATATCACATTCATAAAAAAACATGAATTCGGGTCGGATCCGTATTCGCGCAGAAAACGGATCCGAAAATTGGTCCACTCATCGAAAGTTTCCCGGAGTTTGAACCATCGGATCGAGCTGAAATTTGGAGGGGTGGTAGATATGGGAATTTGACAGTAGATGAACGGTTGGATCTTCCAAAGGACCTCTGAGCTGGGCTCTGGAGACCATGCCCTAAACTTGTCCAGATTCCCGTCCAGATTTGACAGGGCTCCGGTATATCATAGATTGTCGGAGATTCCTCCATTGGAACTCGACGAAATTTTGCATGGCTGTTGTAGACGTAATTCCACACTATTCCACTGAAGCAATCGTCAAATTGATGCTCGAGGAGGTGGTGACGGTGAATACAAGTTCGTTGTCCATAAAAACAGCACGGCTGCCCGAGGGCAATGTTGACGTTGAGCACTCGAGCTCCATGGATGACTCATCTATGATCATGATAGAGATCGGAATTGATGTTGAAGAAGGCCCCCGTCCGAACATGACGATCGGAGATGGAGCACGATCCTCGGTCGAGCCAAGGTGACCAGTCGAGCCGGCGTCGCAGTTGACCTGCGAGTGAGCCATTGATCCTTTTGCCGATCACACAGTGGAACTCTCAATGAAAGCACCAATGTCGATGTCAAAACCGGCGGATCTCGGGTAGGGGGTCCCGAACTGTGCATTTAGGATCGATGGTAACATGAGGCAGGAGACACGATGTTTACCCAGGTTCGGACCCTCTTGATGGAGGTAATACCCTACGTCCTGCTTGATTGATATTGATGATATGAGTATTACAAGAGTTGATCTACCACGAGATCGTTGTGGCTAAAACCCTAGAAGCTAGCCTATGGTATGATTGTTGTATATCTCTATCGACTAGCCTGGCCTTGGTTTATATAATGCACCAGAGGCCTAGGATAACAAGAGTCCTAGCCGAATACACCGGTGGGGAGGAGTCCTTGTCTTGATCGCCAAGTCTTGTGGAATCTTCCTTGTATGCGGTAGCTGTCCGAACTAGCCCATGAGTATACGGCCATGGGGGTCCTCGGCCCAATCTAACAGATCGGGAGACGACGTGGTGAGTACCCCCCTAGTCCAGGACACCGTCAGATATAATTCTTTATAGCATACAAGTCATCACAATAATCATCATAGATAGCAACTTTGTTCTCATAATCAATTGGAACCTCTTCCGGAATAGTGGATTCATCACAAAATAAAGTCATGACCTCTCCAAATCAACTTTCATCAATATAATCATCATAAATACGAGGCATGCTTTCATCATAATAAATTTTCTCATCAAAACTTGGGGGACAAAAAATATCATCTTCATCAAACATAGCTTCCCCAAGCTTGTGGCTTTGCATATCATTAGCATCATGGATAAACAACATTGCAATCATGCTCATCATTCAAATATTTAGTGCCAAACATTTTATAGATTTCATCTTCTATCACTTGAGCACAATTATCCTTTCCATCATACTCACGAAAGATATTAAAAAGATGAAGCGTATGAGACAAACTTAATTCCATTTTTTTGTAATTTTCTTTTATAAACTAAACTAGTGATAAAACAAGAAACTAAAAGACTCGATTGCAAGATCTAAAGATATACCTTCAAGCGCTAACCTCCCCGGCAATGGCGCCAGAAAAGAGTTTGATGTCTACTACACAACCTTCTTCTTGTAGACGTTGTTGGGCCTCCAAGTGCAGAGGTTTGTAGGACAGTAGCAAATTTCCCTCAAGTGGATGACCTAAGGTTTATCCATCCGTAGGAGGCGTAGGATGAAGATGGTCTCTCTCAAGCAACCCTGCAATCAAATAACAAAGAGTCTCTTGTGTCCCCAACACACCCAATACAATGGTAAATTGTATAGGTGCACTAGTTCGGCGAAGAGATGGTGATACAAATGGTATATGGATAGTAGATAATAGTGTTTGTAATCTGAAAATATAAAAACAGCATGGTAACGAATGATAAAAGTGAGCGTAAATGGTATTGCAATGGGTTGAAACAAAGCCTAGGGTTCATACTTTCGCTAGTGCAAGTTCCCTCAACAATGATAACATAATTGGATCACATAACTATCCCTCAACATCCAACAAAGAGTCACTCCAAAATCACTAATAGCGAAGAACGAACGAAGAGATTATTGTAGGGTACGAAACCACCTCAAAGTTATTCTTTCTAATCAATCCGTTGGGCTATTCCTATAAGTGTCGAGGCGACTATATCTCCCACGTGTCGAGGCACGACTTAGAGGCATAATCGCATTGAAGGCATATGTCGCAAGTTAGGCAATCTTCACAACATCCCATGTAATATAAATAATAAAGGGGAGATAACATAGTTGGATTACACTCGCCACGTCAATCAAGTACATAAATAACATTACATCATCCAAACACTCATGGCCCGACTACGGTGCCAAAATAAAAGAGAACCCAACATGCGACAACGGTCCCGTTCACCCCCAACTGGGCACCACTACTGATCATCGGGAAAGGAAACATAGTAACATTGAGAGTCTTCGTCGAACTCCCACTTGAGCTCATACGCGTCTCCTGGAGCGGAATCATCAGGCCCTGCATCTGGTGTAATAGTAATCTGTGAGCCACAGGGACTCAGCAATCTCGCACCCTCGCGATCAAAACTATTTAAGCTTATAGGAATGGCAAGGTAAAATATGAGTGGAGCTACAGCAAGCGACTAACAAATATGGTGGCTAACTTATTCGCAAAAGAGAGCGAGAAGAGGAGGCAAAGCGCGAGCGAGAAACTAGAGAGCAACCTGCGTAAACATTACTCCAACACCGTGTCCACTTCCCGGACTCCACCGAGAAGAGGCCATCACAGTAACACACTCAGTTGATTAATTTTAATTAATTTAAGGTTCAAGTTATCTACAACCGGACATTAACAAATTCCCATCTGCCCATAACCGCGGGCACGGCTTTCGAAAGTTTAAATCCCTGCAGGGGAGTCCCAACTTAGCCCATGACAAGCTCTCACGGTCAATGAAGGAATAGACCTCCTCCCAAGATGTTCCGATCAGACTCGGTATCTCGGTAATTCAAGACACTTCGACAGGTTAAAACAAGTCCAGCAACACCGCCCGAATGTGCCGACAAATACCGATAGGAGATGCACATATCTCTTTCTCAGGGCACACTCAGATGAGCCAGACGTCGGGTACGCCAGCCTAGAGTTGCCCCTGGTAGCCCCGGACATTGCTCGGTGGGACCAACATTCAGAGGAGC
>NC_041392.1:388138666-388256631 GCF_002162155.2 Triticum dicoccoides | reverse complement strand
ACCCTTGAGTCTGCAGAACCCGAGGGAAAGAAAAGGCTAGGTGGCGAATGGTAAGACCAATGTTGGGCATTGCTGGAAAATCTTTAATCAAGGCGAACTATCAAGGGGTTCCCATTATAACCCAACCGCGTAAGGAACGCAAAAATCCGGGAACATAACACCGATATGACGGAAAATAGGGTGGCAAGAGTGGAACAAAACACTAGGCGAGAGGCCGAGCCTTCCACCCTTTACCAAGTATATAGATGCGTTAATATAACATAGCAATATAATGATATCCCCAACGAGTAAAATATATGTTCCAACAAGGAACGGTCTCCATTCTTCACCTGCAACTAGCAACGCTATAAGAGGGGCTAAGCAAAGCGGTAACATAGCCAATCAACGGTTTGCTAGGACATTGGTGGGTTAGAGGTTTGACATGGCAATTTGGGAGGCTTGCAAGCAAGTGGTAGGCATCGTAGCAATGGCATAGCAAAAGAGCGAGCAAACTAGCATAGCAAAGATAGTTGTGATTTCGAGGGTATGATCATCTTGCCTGCAGTGTTGTTTGAGTTGACTGGATCCTCGAAAGCAAACTCAACGGGCTCCTCGTTAGCGAACTCGTCTCTCGGCTCTACCCAAACAAGACAAACAAGCAACAAGGACACAATCAACCACGTGCAAACTCAAACAACACAATGCAAAGATGATATGCTATGCGGGATGCGATGCGGGATGCAAAATGCAAGATATGATAGGAAATGCATGAACCTGGCCTCAACTTGGAAATCCAAGTGTTCCACTAGAAAGATGAGATGAAATCGCTTGAAAACAATATAAAGAACGCCGGAATCGGAGTTATAGTTTGTAAATGGCAAGCGATTCAAAATTGACACCGGTGTGCGATTTACAACAAGTAGGCATCTAAATGCAAAGAAATGAACATGCTACAGCACTCAAACATGACAACAAAATAAATGGCAGGGATGCACACAAGATGCGTAACAAAAGTCTAGCACTGAGCTACGGCCAAATCATCCATTAACAGGTTCAAACAACCATGGCAAAAATGCAAATGGCAAACAGATCCCAGACTTAGTGAAATCAACACTTGTCTGGAATTTCAGATCAGGTAGCCCTCTTCGGAGCAACAAAACTACATGATACAGGACCTGAACATGGCAAAGTAAAGCATGGCATGGAGCTACTCAAAGAGCTTAACAAAAGTCCCTTAGTGACCTTGAGCCAAAAGGGATCAGAAAATACAATTGCAAGCATGTGAACATAGCAAAAAACATAATCAGTTTCAGACTTAGTGAAAAACTGACACATGCTGAAATATAACTCAAGTAGGCATGTTTACGAGCTCGATGCACTCACTACAGAGCAAGTCATGGCAAGAAAAGCATACACCCATCAAGAAGGCACAAAATTCAAGCTATACATGGCAAGAACAATAGCATAGCATGCACGGATCAACTACAACATCACCGGCAAAATTGCAAACAAGTTGACAATCTGCCCATATTCACAAAGTAGCAAACGTAGAGCTCGATTAACTCAAGCTAGGTTGCTCCATAAATGCAAAAAAGGACATGGATGGATAGAGCACTACAATATTAACAAAACTCCCTTACTGATCATCCTCAAAAGAGGCACAGATCACTAGGAAACAACATGAACATATGGCAACATGAGATAAACAGCTCCAGGACTTAGTGAAATCACTAAGTCCCAGAAAACATAATTAGCAAGTGCACCACTTTGCAAGCTTGCACAAGTCACCACACACATCCTAAAAATACATGGGTTGCACCTCTGGAAAGATGAAGAAACCCTTAACAAAACATAAGTAGAACTCACGGGCACATCATGTACACATTAATCTTGGCAAAAATGACAAAAGTCTAAATGGAGTAACAGATCTGACAATTAACTCAAGTAGCCCTCTTATAACAGCATTTCGAGCATCAAAATGAGCTCAAATGAAAATGATGCAATGGAATGAAATGATGTACTCTCTGAGATGAACATTTTGATATGCTATATGCATGAATCGGAGCTACGGATGCAAAGTTACGGGGCCACGAACATGTGCACTTGGATCTGCAGTTCTGGGACTTAGACAAAATTTTTACCCCTAGGGTTTACTGTTCACGGATCCGAATCCAGATCGGCGCACGGATCGAGGTTGACCGGGGCACGCACTCCAGCGAGGCGACGGCCGCCGGGGTCGACGAAGAAGGACGGCGGAGGGCGGCGAGGTGGCGCGGATGCGGCGACGCGGCGGAGGCGGCGGCGGGCGAGGCGGAGGAGGCGGCGGCCGGCGTCGGCGAGGCGGCGGGCGGCGGCTCGGGCGGAGCGGGGCGGCGTGGCAGGTGAGGGAGGCGGCGCGAGGCGGCGGACGGGAGAGGAGGCGGGCGGCGGCGCGCTGGGCTGCGGGGGCCGGCCACGGGCCGAGCGGGCCCGCGCGGTGCGGCGAAGTGGGCACGGGCGGTGACCAATAGGGAGGCGCCACGTGGCGGCGGCGAGGTGCAACGGACACGTCCATCGGTGGGGGAAGCTGTCCGGCGGCGACGATGATGATTTTTTTAGGGTTTCGGGGGGAGAAAGATCCGGATTTGGAGGGGGTGTACATATAGGCATAGAGGGAGCTAGGAGAGACCAAATGAGGTGCGGTTTTCGGCCACGCGATCGTGATCGAACGCTCTAGATGATGGAGCAGAGTTAGGTGGGTTTTGGGCCAAATTGGAGGGGTGTTGGGCTGCAACACACACGAGGCCTTTTCGGTCCCTCGGTTAACCATTGGAGTATCAAACGAAGTCCAAATGATACGAAACTTGACAGGCGGTCTACCGGTAGTAAACCAAGGCCGCTTGGCAAGTCTCGGTCCAATCCGGAAATGTTTAATCCCCACACACGAAAGAAGGCTAGAAATGACCACCGGAGGAGAACGAAGCGCCGGAATGCAAAACGGACAACGGGAAAAATGCTCGAATGCCTGAGACGAGCACGTATGCAAATGCAATGCACATGATGACATGATATGAGATGCATGACAACGATAATAACACACGGAGACAAAACCCGAACCCGAGGAAATAAATATAACTTCACGCCGGAAACGGCAAGAGTTGGAGTACAAATAGGGAAAGTTATATCCAGGGTGTTACAACACTCCACCACTACGAAAGGATCTCGTCCCGAGATCTAGGACTGAAAGAACGCCGGGTACTCAGAACGGAGGTGATCCTCGCGTTCCCAGGTAGCTTCACGGTCGGAATGGTGTGACCACTTGACTTTGAGAAATTTGATCGACTTGTTGCGAGTCTTGCATTCAGTCTCTTCAAGAATAGCAACTGGGTGCTCACGATAAGAGAGATCTTCTTGTAGCTCAATGTCCTCGAAGTTGATGGTGCGGTCAGGAGTCTTGAAGCACTTTCGAAGCTGAGAGACATGGAACACGTCATGAACATTTGCAAAGTTTGAAGGAAGCTCGAGTTGATAGGGGAGGTGGCCTCTCTTGCTGACAATCTTGAAAGGTCCCACGTATCTAGGAGCAAGCTTCCCTTTGATACCGAAGCGACGAGTACCTTTCATAGGAGAGACACGGAGGTAAACATGATCTCCGATCTCGAAAGCCAAATCGCGGTGCTTACTATCATATTAGCTTTTCTGGCGGGATTGGGCTGCTTTGAGGTTATCACGAATGACTTTGCACATTTCTTCTGCTTCTGTGATTAAGTCATTACCCAAAAGCTGACGTTCACCGATATCAGACCAGTTGAGAGGGGTACGGCACTTCCTGCCATACAGAATTTCAAAAGGGGCCTTGCCCGAACTTGCTTGAAAACTGTTGTTGTAGGAGAATTCAGCATAAGGAAGACAATCCTACCACTTCATGCCGAAGGAGATCACACAAGCCCTGAGCATATCTTCAAGAATCTGGTTGACACGCTCGACTTGACCGCTAGTTTGTGGATGGAAAGCTGTGCTAAAGCGGATGTTGGTGCCCATGGCCTTCTGAAAAGAATCCCAAAACTTCGAGGTAAATATGCTGCCACGGTCTCAAGAGATCACTTGTGGAATACCGTGCAGAGAGACAATACGAGAGGTATAGAGTTCCGCCAATTGAGCTGCAGTGATTGACTCTTTGATAGGCAGAAAGTGAGCCACTTTGGTGAGTTTGTCGATGACAACGAATATAGCATCATTGCCACGCTTGGACTTTGGAAACCCAGTCACGAAGTCCATTTCAATGTGTTCAAACTTCCATTCTGGAATGGCAAGAGGTTGGAGGAGACCAGCTGGCCTTTGGTGTTCTGCCTTCACTCTTCTGCAGACATCACATTCATTCACGAATTGAGCGATCTCGCGCTTCATTCGAGTCCACCAATAAGCTTTCTTAAGGTCCTGATACATCTTCGTGCTCCCAGGGTGGATGGAGAGGAGAGAATTGTGAGCCTCGTTCATGATCACTTTACGGAGGTCACCTTTGGGTACAACAATACGATCCTCGAAGAAGAGAGTGTCCTTGTCATCAAGGCGGTAGCACTTGTACTTGGACTGACTCTTGGCAATCCCAATCTTCACCTTTTTCACCATAGCATCAAGAAGCTGGGCTTGGCGAATCTGGTCTTCCAAGGTAGGAGAGACTTGAAGGTTGGCGAGGAAACCTTGAGGAACAACTTGCAGATTAAGTTTACAGAAAGCTTCACAAAGCTCGGGTTGATAAGGCTTGAGAATCAGACTGTTGCAGTAGGCCTTTCTGCTCAAAGCGTCAGCAATCACATTGGCCTTGCCTGGAGTATACTCGATACTCGGATTATACTCTTGAATCATTTCAACCCATCGAGTTTGCCTGAGGTTGAGATTTGGCTGAGTGAAGATGTACTTGAGACTCTTGTGATCAGTGAAAATATCCACTTTTCTTCCCAATAGAAGATGTCTCCAAGTCAAAAGAGCATGCACAACTGCCGCCAACTCGAGATCGTGAGTGGGGTAGTTCTTCTCATTCGGCTTTAACTGGCGAGATGTATTAGCAACAACTTTCTTCTCTTGCATCAATACTGCGCCAAGACCTTGGAGAGAGGCATCACAAAAGACCTCGTACGGCTTGGATTCATCAGGCGGAGTCAGAACTGGAGCAGTGATCAATTTCTCTTTCAAAGTGTTGAAAGCAATATCACACTCCGGATACCAAACGTACTTGACGTGCTTCTGGAGAAGATTTGAGAGAGGCTTCACGATCTTAGAAAAGTTTTCAACGAATCTTCGGCAATAGCTTGCGAGACCGAGGAAGCTACGGAGTTGCTTCACGTTCTGAGGAGGTTCCCAATTCACAATTGCAGATACCTTCTCAGGATTCACGGCAATGCCCTTGGCAGAGATGATATGACCAAGATAAAGAACCTCATCGAGCCAAAACTCACACTTGGAGAACTTGGCTTAAAACTGATGTTCCCTGAGCTTATCAAGAACCAAACGCAAGTGCTTGGCATGATCTTCCTTGTTCTTCGAGAAAACCAGAATGTCGTCGAGATAGACCAAAACGAAGTCATTGGTGTAGGCGTTGAAGATGAAGTTCATCATGCGAGAGAACGCCGGAGGAGCGTTGGCGAGACCAAAAGACATGACAATGTATTCATATGAACCAAAGCTTGTCCTGAAAGCCGTCTTGGGAATATCTTGCTCACGAATGCGAATCTGGTGATAACCCATGCAGAGATCAAGCTTGGAGAATACTTGGGCACCTTTGAGTCGTTCGAAGAGCTCATTGATGTTGGGAAGTGGATATTTGTTCTTGATGGTCTTCTTGTTCACTGGACGGTAATCAACACAAAGTCGGTCCGTTCCATCCTTCTTCTTCACAAAAAGAACACCACAACCCCACGGAGAAGAACTAGGCCGGATGAGACCCATTTTCTCTTGAATATCGAGTTGCTTCTTCAGCTCCTTCAACTCTTCAGGTCCGAGCTTGTAAGGATGTTTGCACACAGGTTCCGTGCCAGGCTCAAGATCAATAACGAATTCGACTGGCCGGTGCGGAGGCATTCCTGGAAGCTCTTCTAGAAAGACGTCTTGATATTCGCAAACGACTGGAATTTGTGAGATAGCATCCAATTCACCCTTCTCATTGAGAGAAAACAGACGGATGGTATTATCCCGAGCGGCAAAGACAATTACATGCTCAGACGAATGAGTCAATTGAATCTGCCTGGCTGCAGAATCGAGATGTGCCTTGTGCTTAGAAAGCCAATCCATCCCGAGAATAAGATCAATATCCGAGTTACCAAGAACCACCGGAGAAGAGAGAAACTTGTAATCGCCCAAAGTGATAGAAACATCTGGGGCAATAGCGCTTGCATTCATGAATTTACCCGGAGAAACAACAGATAACTGTCTAGGAAAATCTTGTAAAGGCAACTCATGCTTAGAAACAAATGGCCTCGAGATGAAACAATGCGATGCACCTATGTCAAAAAGAACTTTTGTAGGAATATCATTAACAGGAAGGTTACCCATGATCACATCTGGTGATTCCTCTGCCTGAGCTGCATTCAGCAAGTTGACCTTGGCGGACTTGGGGTTATGCTTGACCACAGCTGTACTTGCCGATCTGACAGGAGGAGGAGGAGGAAGACGCCTCTGGTTGAAACACTTGTTGGCATAGTGACCCTTCTGTTGGCACTTGTTGCACGTGACCTCTGAAAGCGGACGGTGATACGGAGCACTCGATCTTGGAGGTTGAGACAAAGTCTTGTTCTGAAAGCCAGGGTTGGGTGGGTGGGAAGAACCACTGCCACCTTTGCTCTTCTGCTGATACGGCTGACAGAACGGAGCAGGAGGAAGCCAATACTTCTGCTGCTTGGCCACTTGAGTAGAGGAAGAAGGAGTAACATCTCTGACTCGCTTCTTGGAAGCGTCGCACCTCAACTGAGCAGCCTCTTGCTTCAGTGCCATGTTGTAGAACTCATCGTATCTCAAGGGCTCAAAGAGAACAAGAGCTAGCTGGATTTCTTCTCTGAGACCACCCCTAAACTGGTATATCATGCTCTTCTCATCAGGGACGTCCTTCTTGGCAAAGCGGGCGAGTTTCTGGAACAACTTGTTGTTGTCATAGACAGACAAAGAGCCTTGCTTCAGATTGCGGAATTCCTCACGCTTGCTTTCAACCACGCTCTGGGGAATATGATGAGCTCGGAAATCTTGACGGAAATCATCCCAAGTGATAACACGTCCACCTCTGGAGTCCTTGTACTGCTGGAACCATTCTGCAGCTTGATCTTTGAGTTGGAAGGAAGCGAACTTAACAAAGTCCTCAGGCCTGATGTTACTGCACTCGAAATGCTTGCATAGATCCACAAGCCAATCATCACCATCGGTTGCCTCAACACAATTGCTGAAAGTCTTTGGTCCGTTAGCAAGGAACTGGTTGAGTGTAGCAAAGTGACTCTGATTGCTGCCTTGATTCCCTTGGTTGCCTTGATTGCGCTCTTGGAGAATTTGCATGATCAACTGTGTGTTTGCATTGGTTGCGGCCATCACAGCTTGCCATGCCTCCGGAGGAGGTGGAGGTGGTGGCGGATCAGGATTCGGAGTCGTGCGTGTTGGAGGAGCCATCCTGAAGAGGTTGACCACCATTAGCACATTGATAGACAAATATTGAAGCTGAATCCAACGGAATGAAAATTGCAACATATAGTCTTCACATCCGAACAAAATGAACGAATGCATTCCTCTTGAAATGGTCACATATCCATAAATTGAGAAGCCACGTAGAATTAAGGTAGAGAAATAATTCAACAAGGTACGGATCAAGAACGAATAATTGGTAAGAAATCCCAATCTCAAACCAATATCTGTGGAATAAGAACTAGAGCTACTAGAATTCCCACCTATGAAACTCCCGAACCTTTCCGGTTATGCAATCAGGTGTTGGGCATACAGGGGAAGCATAATATCTCACCCAAACTAGCAAATCCTACATCCAGCTGTATCCATCCTTCAACACATAACCAAGAAACCTTCGGAAACCATCTACCTCAACCTTCAAAAAGCATCCGTTATACAAGTTATGGCGATACTCCCGAACTCCCGCCCCAGTACTGGGTGGCGTCGAGGTTATCTCACCAACGAACTGCATAAAAGAGATTTTCGATGTCGGTGTACTAGACTCAGGTATTCCAGAACTGCAACGATAAAATTATGATGACAACACCTCAGAGCTCAACTCCCCGGGACACTTCCACTAAACCCCTGACAGGAGGCACCAAGACAATGTTCTCATCATAAAACCATCGGAACGATTCCAAGATACCCGCGTGATCCTAAAATTTTTTTTAGTGAAATTTGAGAAGAGAAAAGTCAAAACTCTATGTCAGGATGCCTTACCAGAGCGATGAGGAGACTGGGAAGTAAAAAGAATTCCTAATCTCTCCGATATATAATTCCTAAAAGACTCAAAACATTTTTCTAGACACAACTTGGGCGCTAAAAACGATCAAGCAATGGGGCTCCTAAGGTCGGGGAAGGCTCTGATTACCAACTTGTAACACCCTCGATGCGACTATATCTCCCACGTGTCGAGGCACGACTTAGAGGCATAATCGCATTGAAGGCATATGTCGCAAGTTAGGCATTCTTCACAACATCCCATGTAATATAAATAATAAAGGGGAGATAACATAATTGGCTTAAACTCACCACGTCAATCAAGTACATAAATAACATTACATCATCCAAACACTCATGGCCCGACTACGGCGCCAAAATAAAAGAGAACCCAACATGCGACAATGGTCCCGTTCACCCCCAACTGTGCACCACTACTAATCATCAGGAAAGGAAACATAGTAACGTTGAGAGTCTTCGACGAACTCCCACTTGAGCTCATACGCGTCTCCTGGAGCGGAATCATCAGGCCCTGCATCTGGTGTAATAGTAATCTATGAGCCACAGGGACTCAGCAATCTCGCACCCTCGCGATCAAAACTATTTAAGCTTATAGGAATGGCAAGGTAAAATATGAGTGGAGCTGCAGCAAGCGACTAACAAATATGGTGGGTAACTTATTCGTAAAAGAGAGCGAGAAGAGGAGGCAAAGCGCGAGCGAGAAACTAGAGAGCAACCTGCGCAAACATTACTCCAACACCGTGTCCACTTCCCGGACTCCACCGAGAAGAGGCCATCACGGTAACACACTCAGTTGATTCATTTTAATTAATTTAAGGTTCAAGTTATCTACAACCGGACATTAACAAATTCCCATCTGCCCATAACCGCGGGCACGGCTTTCGAAAGTTCAAATCCCTGCAGGGGAGTCCGAACTTAGCCCATGACAAGCTCTCACGGTCAACGAAGGAATAGACCTCCTCCCAAGACGTTCTGATCAGACTCGGTATCTCGGTAATTCAAGACACTTCGACAGGTTAAAACAAGTCCAGCAACACCGCCCGAATGTGCCAATAAATCCCGATAGGAGCTGCACATATCTCTTTCTCAGGGCACACTCAGATGAGCCAGACGTCGGGTAGGCCAGCCCAGAGTTGCCCCTGGTAGCCCCGGACATCGCTCGGTGGGACCAACACTCAGAGGAGCACTGGCCCGGGGGGGTTAAAATAAGATGACCCTTGAGTCTGCAGAACCCGAGGGAAAGAAAAGGCTAGGTGGCGAATGGTAAGACCATTGTTGGGCATTGCTGGAAAAGCTTTAATCAAGGCGAACTATCAAGGGGTTCCCATTATAACCCAACCGCGTAAGGAACGCAAAAATCCAGGAACATAACACCGATATGACGGAAACTAGGGCGGCAAGAGTGGAACAAAACACTAGGCGAGAGGCCGAGCCTTCCACCCTTTACCAAGTATATAGATGCGTTAAGATAACATAGAAATATAATGATATCCCCAACGAGTAAAATATATGTTCCAACAAGGAACGGCCTCCAATCTTCACCTGCAACTAGCAACGCTATAAGAGGGGCTAAGCAAAGCGGTAGCATAGCCAATCAACGGTTTGCTAGGACATTGGTGGGTTAGAGGTTTGACATGGCAATTTGGGAGGCTTGCAAGCAAGTGGTAGGCATCGTAGCAATGGCATAGCAAAAGAGCGAGCAAACTAGCATAGCAAAGATAGTAGTGATTTTGAGGGTATGATCATCTTGCCTGCATAGTTGTTAGAGTTGACTAGATCCTCGAAAGCAAACTCAACGGGCTCCTCGTTAGCGAACTCGTCTCCCGGCTCTACCCAAACAAGACAAACAAGCAACAAGGACACAATCAACCACGTGCAAACTCAAACAACACAATGCAAAGATGATATGCTATGCGGGATGCGATGCGGGATGCAAAATGCAAGATATGACAGGAAATGCATGAACCTGGCCTCAACTTGGAAATCCAAGTGTGCCACTGGAAAGATGAGATAAAATCGCTTGAAAACGATATAAAGAACGCCGGAATCGGAGTTACGGTTTGGAAATGGCAAGCGATTCAAAAATGACACCGGTCTGCGATTTACAGCAAGTAGGCATCTAAATGCAAAGCAATGAACATGCTACAGCACTCAAACATGACAACAAAATACATGGCAGGGATGCACACAAGATGCTTAACAAAAGTCTAGCACTCATCTACGGCCAAATCATCCATTAACAGGTTCAAACAACCATGGCAAAAATGCAAATGGCAAACAGATCAGGTAGCCCTCTTTGGAGCAACAAAACTACATGCTACAGGACCTGAACATGGCAAAGTAAAGCATGGAATGGAGCTACTCAAAGAGCTTAACAAAAGTCCCTTAGTGACCTTGAGCCAAAAGGGATCAAAAAATATAATTGCAAGCATGTGAACATAGGAAAAACATAATCAGTTTCAGACTTGGTGAAAAACTGACACATGCTGAAATATAACTCAACTAGGCATATTTACGAGCTCGATGCACTCACTACAGAGCAATTCATGGCAATACAAGCATGCACCCATCAAGAAGGCACAAAATGCAAGCTATACATGGCAAGAACAATATCATAGCATGCACGGATCAACTACAACATCACCGGCAAAATTGCAAACAAGTTGACAATCTGCCCAGATTCACAAAGTAGCAAAAGTAGAGCTCGATTGACTCAAGCTAGGGTGCTCCATAAATGCAAACAAAGACATGGATGCATAGAACACTACAATATTAACAAAACTCCCTTACTGATCATCCTCAAAAGAGGCACAGATCACTAGGAAACAACATGAACATATGGCAACATGAGATAAACTGCTCCAGGACTTTGTGAAATCACTAAGTCCCTGAAAACAGAATTAGCAAGTGCACCACTTTGCAAGCTTGCACAAGTCACCACACACATCCTAAAAATACATGGGTTTCACCTATGGAAAGATGAAAAAACCCTTAACAAAACACAAGTAGAACTCACGGGCACATCATGCACACATTAATCATGGCAAAAATGACAAAAGCCTAAATGGAGTAGCAGATCTGACAATTAACTCAAGTAACCCTCTTCGAACAGCATTTCGGACATCAAGATGAGCTCAAATGAAAATGATGCAATGGAATGGAATGATGTATTCTCTGAGATGAACATTTTGATATGCTATATGCATGAATCGGAGCTACGGATGCAAAGTTACGGGGCTACAAACATGTGCACTTGGATCTGCAGTTCTGGGACTTAGACGAAATTTTTACCCCTAGGGTTTACTGTTCACGGATCCGGATCCAGATCGGCGCACGGATCGAGGTTGACCAGGGCACACACTCCGGCGAAGCGACGGCGGCCGGGGTCAACGGAGAAGGACGGCGGAGGGCGGCGAGGTGGCGCGGACGCGGCGAGGCGGCGGAGGTGGCGGCCGGCGTCGGTGAGGCGGAGGGCGAGGCGGAGGAGGTGGCGGCCGGCGTCGGCGAGGCGGCGCGGCGGGCGGCGGCTCGGGCGGAGTGGGGCGGCGCGGCAGGTGAGGGAGGCGGCGCGAGGCGGCGGACGGGAGAGGAGGCGGGCGGCGGCGCGCTGGGCCGCGGGGGCCGGCCACGGGCCGAGCGGGCCCGCGCGGTGCGGCGAAGTGGGCACGGGCGGCGGCCAATAGGGAGGCGCCACGTGGCGGCGGCGAGGTGCAACGGACACGTCCGTCGGTGGGGGAAGCTGTCCGGCGGCGACGATGATGATTTTTTTAGGGTGTCAGGGGGGAGAAAGATCCGGATTTGAAGGGGGTGTATATATAGGCATAGAGGGAGCTAGGAGAGACCAAATGAGGTGCGGTTTTTGGCCACGCGATCATGATCGAACGCTCTAGATGATGGAGCAGAGTTAGGTGGGTTTTGGGCCAAATTGGAGGGGTGTTGGGCTACAACACACACGAGGCCTTTTCGGTCCCTCGGTTAACCGTTGGAGTATCAAACGAAGTCCAAATGATACGGAACTTGACAGGCGGTCTACCGGTAGTAAACCAAGGCCGCTTGGCAAGTCTCGGTCCAATCTGGAAATGTTTAATCCCCACACACGAAAGAAGGCTAGAAATGACCACCGGAGGAGAACGAAGCGCCGGAATGCAAAACGGACAACGGGAAAAATGCTCGAATGCCTGAGACGAGCACGTATGCAAATGCAATGCACATGATGACATGATATGAGATGCATGACAACGATAACAACACACGGAGACAAAACCCGAACCTGAGGAAATAAATATAACTTAACGCCGGAAATGGCAAGAGTTGGAGTACAAATAGGGAAAGTTATATCCGGGGTGTTACAGATTGCCCCCTCCGGCAGGGTGCCGGAACGGGTCTAGATTGGTTTTCGGTGGCTACGGAGGCTTCTGGCGGCGGAACTCCCGATCTATTGTGCGTTCTGGAAGTTTTAGGGTATATGGAGTTATATAGGTGGAAGAAGTACGTCAGGGGAGTCACGAGGGCCCCACGAGGCAGGGGGCGCCCTAGGGGGGTGGGCGCACCCCCTACCGTCGTGAGCTCCTCCTTCCTTCCTTGACGTAGGGTCCAAGTCCATCGGGTGTGTTTCCTTCCAAAAATAACTTCTCCAGTTGATTTCGTTCCGTTTCGACTCCGTCTGATATTCCTTTTCTTCAAAACACTGAAATAGGCATAAAACAGCAAATCTGGGCTGGGCCTTCGGTTAATAGGTTAGTCCCGAAAGTAATATAAAAGTGGATAATAAAGCCCAATATTGCCCAAAACAGCAGATAATATAGCATGGAGCAATCAAAAATTATAGATACGTTGGAGACGTATCAGTGCGCCACTAGTAATAGAAAAAAATTGGTTTCGAAATTTTTCTTTTGGATTTTTTTCAAAATATGATACGTAATATGACCGGGAAGTTTGAAATATTTTTTCAAAATTTCATCACACTAATGAACATGAACAAAGTCCTAGACATCAACAAGGTTTAATAGGATTGATATGATAGATATATCAACAATTGCTTGTTAAGTGAGGTGGTGCTGGGGTTGGATAGAACTGCGAAGTTAAGCGTGCTCGGGCTGGAGTAGTGTTTAGATCAGTGACCTTCCTGGAAGTTTGACCACTTAGTGCGATTTGACTTGAGATTAAGCATATTGACCTGAGATTAAGCCATAGTGACCCGAGATTAAGAAAAAAACGAAAAAAAATTAAAAAAAATCTGAAAAAAAGTTTGAAAAAAATTGTTATTAATGGCGCACTTCTATGTGGTGTGCCATTAATATGTCAGATAGTAGTGGCATCTGTGATAGTAATGGCGCACCAAATGTGCGCCATTACTATTTGTTACTAGTGGCGTGGTAATAGTGGCGCACCTATAGTGCGCCATTAATGGCAAAAATAGGTGCGCCACTAACATGCCTTTTTCTAGTAGTGACTAAGCTTCATCTTATGAAATGCAATGAACTTGTGAATAATATCATTAAGGTTCCTTAATGATTAATTGGGAAAGTGCATCTCAATGTCCTTCCATAAAGTGTATGCGCATTCAAACTTTTGGATACGAACAAGCACATATTCAGGTAGTCCTCTAATGATAAGATTGACGGTTCTAAGATTACGAAGCATGTTAGTTTCCTCTTCATGAGTGGGGTGCCAGGGATCAATAGGAGTGTCAGTGCAACAAACCCTGGGTCTATTGCCCAAACTGCGCGCGGGCACGAGAACGAGATTATGGCACCAACCCAAGTCAGGGCACATGAAACCAAGATCGTCGAAAAACCAACATGCAGATGAAGAGGACCAAGATGAAGCCAGAGAAGCAAGACACCACCAGGAGAAAAGCCTCCCTTGCCGGGCAGGCGCGCTCGGCAAAGGCGGGATCACCCCCGAAAGAAAATGTCCAAGACGTCCCGGCAGGACCTGCCGGGACTCACAGAGGCAAAACCACCTCACCGAACTACTCTGCCACGACCCACGTCGCCAATTGATGCAGTCTCAAGCCACAAAGTGACTAAGTGGCAGCCATTCGCCACATGGCGGCATCTTTCTACGCGAGAAGCCTACGAACGACACATGTCCTGCAAAGTGTCAAACAAGCAAGTGTGAAGCTGGCAAGATAGCCCGGCAAGGCTTGCCGGGAAAGCAACGATGTGACGTTGAGTGGCGCATTTAATGCACCCTGTCATCCTGTAGAGTTAGATATGATAGCACTGTTTGCTATCTTATCAGTTCATAATGACTATTTTCCATTGTGGTGACCCCTTAACCTATAAAAGGAGGCCCATGGCAACCGTACAAAGGGTTAGAAGGTTGAATCCCCACGCATTCGCACGCGCGTAGCCACTGCCGCCCCTAAGCAACCTTGCCGGGCACGTGTACTACGCTCCACCACATTTCTTCCACCATCAATCCACCAAAGCAGGAGTAGGGTTTTATGCCTCACGACGGCCCGAACCTGTGTAAAATCGCTCGTGTGATCTCTGCCATGCCGCCCCACGCTCTTCTGCTCTTTGTACGATGTGACATCCCCCCTGACGAACCAGCAAGGGACCCTTGGTCCCATAGGTGGCCATGGTTTCCGACGACATCTTTCGCGCACCGGGTAGGGGGATCACTTGCATGAACCTGAAAGCATGTGCAGCGTGTCATCTTCATCAACGTCTTCATCTTCGATGGCGCCATCAACCATGGCGCCCAAGAAGAAGTCTGGTGCTTCGGCTCATCTGTCCACCTTGAAGGCTCCGCCACCAGCGGCTACCAATGCTACGATGGATGCAGAGGCGTGGGAGGAAGTGGACGCTGCTAGGGACGTGGTCAGAGCAGGCGGCATCGTTACCACTTCCCCTGTGGCCGAAGCAGGAGCAGGAGACACCGGAGGAGAACAACATCAGCAACACACCAACGGCCACGCTCCACGAGGTACGGGTGAAGGGGTTACTCCGTCTATCCCCTTCTTGTCACCGACAAGCACAACCGCAGCAATGGCACTCGGTCCGGGGCGAATCACTGCCCTCCGGTCGCCCCCGCCACGGGAGCGGCCGTAGCGCGAGCATCTCCCTCAAGCGCCTTCTCCACACCACTATGCCATCCTAGTGGTCGCCCCACAACAGCGGGGATGTGGTACTGTCGGTGCTGGCACTGTCAGGATCCGGGTGATGGTGCGATCTACATCGTCGTTGTAACACCCCGGATATGATTTACCCAATTTGTACTCCAACTCTTTCCGTTTCCGGCGTTAAGTTATTTTATTTTCTCGGGTTCGGGTTTTTGTCTCCGTGTGTTGTTGTCGTTATCATGCATCTCATATCATGTCATCATGTGCATTGCATTTGCATATGTGTTTGTCTCATGCATTCGAGCATTTTCCCCGTTGTCCGTTTTACATTCCGGCGCTTCGTTCTCCTCCGGTGGTCATTTCTACCTTTGTTTCGTGTTTGGGGATTAAACATTTCCGGATTGGACCAATACTTGCCAAGCGGCCTTGGTTTACTACCGGTAGACCGCTTGTCAAGTTTGGTACCATTTGGACTTTGTTTGATACTCCAACGGTTAACCGAGGGACCGAGAAGGCCTCGTGTGTGTTGCAGCCCAACACCCCTCCAAGTTGGCCCAAAACCCACCAAACCCTCTCCATCATCTAGAGCGTTCGATCACGATCGCGTGGCCGCAAACCGCACCTCATTTGGACACTCCTAGCTCCCTCTATGCCTATATATACCTCTCCCATTTCAAATTTCGGATCTCCCCGTCCAAACCCTAAAAAAAACCACCTCGCGCCGGCCGGACAGCGTCCTCCGCCGCCGGCCCGGGAGGCCCGAACTGGGCCCCCGAGGCCCATCACGACCACGGCCGTCCTTCTCCTTCGCCATCGCCTCCCGTCGCCTCGCCCGATCCACCTCTGCCGCGGATCCGCCGCCCCGCCGCCGTCCAAGGTCGCCGCCGGCGCCGCCCGACCGACCGGCGCCACCCGCTGCCTCTTCGCTCGCCCGCCATCCTCGACGCCGACCGCCGCCGCGGCTCACCTCGCCGGCGTCCGCCTCCCCAAGACCCGGCCGTCCCTTCCCCGGCGGCCTCGAGCTCGAACTCCGACAGTCTCCCCGTCCAACTCCGGCGAAGATCCCCCGGCGAACCTCGGGAACCACGCCTCAGATCCAGATCCGGATATTTTGGGTTGACTTTTTGCCCCCGTTTCCAGTAATTTTTGCATACTTCATCGTGCCGTAACTCCTCATCTGTAGCTCCATTTTGGGCATATACCATATCAAAATGTTTGTCTCAGAGAGCACATCATTTCATCTCATTGCATCATTTTCATTTGAGTTCATGTTGATGCCCGAAATGCGGTTAGAAGAATGCTATTTGAGTTAATTGTCAGATCTGCTGCTCCAATTAGATATTTGTCATTTTTGCCATGATTAATATGTGCATGATATGCCCCTGAGCTCTACATGTGTTTTGTTATATGTTTTGCCATCTATCCAGAGGTGCAACCCATGTATTTTTGTGATGTGTGTGGTGACTAGCACAAGCTTGCAAAGTGGAGCATTTGTTAATGCTGATTTCAGGGACTTAGCATTTCCACTAAGTCCTTGGACTGTTTATCTCATATTGCCATATGTTCATGTTGTTTCCTAGTGATCCGTGCCTCTTTTGAGGATGATCAGTAAGGATGTTTTGTTAATCTCGTAGTGCTCTATCCATCCATGTCTTTGTTTGCAATTATGGAGCACCCTAGCTTGAGTCAATCGAGCTCTAATTTTGTCATTTCGTGAATCTGGGCAGATTGTCTACTTGTTAGCGATTTTGCCAAGGATGTTGTAGTTGATCCGTGCATGCTATGCTATTTTTATTTCCATGTCTAGCTTGTATTTTGTGCATTCTTGATGGGTGCATGCTTAGATTGTCATGACTTGCTCTGTAGTGAGTGCATCGAGCTCGTAAACATGCCTACTTGATATCTGTTTCAGCATGCTCCAGTTTTTCGCTAAGTCTGAGAACTGATTATATTTTTGACATGTTCACCTGCTTGAAAATGTATTTTCTGATCCCTTTTGGCTCAAGGTCACTAAGGTACTTTTGTTAAGCTCTTTGAGTAGCTCCATGCCATGCTTTACTTTGCCATGTTCCGGTAGTGTAGCATGTAGTTTTGTTGCTCCAAAGAGTGCTACCTGATCTGAAATTCCAGACAAGTGTTAATTTCACTAAGTCTGAAATCTATTTACCAAATGCATTTTCGCCATGCTTGTTTGAACCTGTTAATGGATGAATGGGCCGTAGCTCATTGTTCATATTTTGTTAAACATATTGAATGGATACCTACCATGTATTTTGATGCCATGTTTGGATGCTGTAGCATGTTCATCTTGTTGCATTTAGATGGCTACTTGCTGTAAATCGCAGAACGTGGCCATATTTGAATTGCTTGCCATTTCCAAACCGTAACTCCGATTCCGGCGTTCTTCATATCGTTTTCAAGCGATTTCATCTCATATTTCCAGTGGCACACTTGGTTTTCCAAGTTGGTGCCAGGTTCATGCTTTCCTTGTCAAATCTTGCATATGCATCACATATTGCATCCCGCATAGCATACCATGTTTGCATCATATTGTTTGAGCCTTGCACGTGGTTGATTGTGTCCTTGTTGCTTGTTTGTCTTGTTTGGGTAGAGCAGGGAGACGAGTTCACTAACGAGGAGCCCATTGAGTTTGCTTTCGAGGATCCAGTCAACTCTGACAACTTTGCAGGCAAGATGATCATACCCTCGAAATCACTACTATCTTTGCTTTGCTAGATGCTCGCTCTTTTGCTATGCCTATGCTACGATGCCTACTACTTGCTTATCATGTCTCCCAAATTGCCATGTCAAACCTCTAGCCCACCATGTCCTAGCAAACCGTTGATTGGCTATGTTACCGCTTTGCTCAACCCCTCTTATAGCGTTGCTAGTTGCAGGTGAAGATTGGAGACCGTTCCTTGTTGGAACATTATTTACTTGTTGGGATATCATTATATTGCCATGTTATCTTAATGCATCTATATACTTGGTAAAGGGTGGAAGGCTCAGCCTCTTGCCTAGTGTTTTGTTCCACTCTTGCCGCCCTAGTTTCCGTCATCGGTGTTATGTTCCCGGATTTTGCGTTCCTTACGCGGTTGGGTTATAATGGGAACCCCTTGATATTTCGCCTTGATTAAAGCTTTTCCAGCAATGCCCAACCTTGGTTTTACCATTTGCCACCTAGCCTCTTTTTCCCTTGGGTTTCCGGAGCCTGAGGGTCATCTTATTTTAAGCCCCCCCTGGGCCAGTGCTCCTCTGAGTGTTGGTCCAAACTAGAGTCATGTGCAGCGCCCCCTCGGGGAAACTCGAGGTTTGGTTTTAGTTGTATGGAGCGCTCATCTGAGTGTGCCCTGAGAACGAGATATGTGCAGCTCCTATCGGGATTTGTCGGCACATTCGGGCGATGTTGCTGGATTGGTTTTAACTTGTCGAAGTGTCTTGAAGAACCGGGATACCGAGTCTGATCGGAATGTCTCGGGAGAAGGTCTATTCCTTCATTGACCGTGAGAGCTTGTCATGGGCTAAGTTGGGACTCCCCTCCAGGGATTTGAACTTTCGAAAGTCGTGCCCGCGGTTATGGGCAGATGGGAATTTGTTAATGTCCGGTTGTAGATAACTTGAATCTTAACTTAATTAAAATGAATCAACAGTGTGAGTTACCGTGATGGTCTCTTCTCGGCGGAGTCCGGGAAGTGAACACGGTGTTGGAGTAATGCTTGCGTAGGTTGTCCTTTAGTTACTCGTTCGCGCTTTGCCTCCTCTTCTCGCTCTCTTTTGCGAACAGGTTAGCCACCATATAGGCTAGTCGCTTGCTGCAGCTCCACATATTTACCCTGCCTTACCTATAAGCTTAAATAGTCTTGATCGCGAGGGTGCGAGATTGCTGAGTCCCTGTGGCTCACAGATTACTTCCAAACCAGATGCAGGGCCTGATGATTCTGCTCCAGATGGCATGCTTGAGCTCAAGTGGGAGTTCGACGAGGACTCTCAACGATACTACGTGTCTTTCCCTGATGATCAGTAGTGGTGCCCAGTTGGGGGTGATCGGGACCGTGTCGCATGTTGGGTTATCTTTTATTTTGGCGCCGTAGTCGGGCCATGAGTGTTTGAATGTTGTAATGCTATTTATGTACTTTGTGTGATGTGGCGAGTGTAAGCCAACTATGTATCTCCCCTTTTATTAATTATATTACATGGGATGTTGTGAAGATTACCTAACTTGCGACATTGCCTTCAATGCGATTATGCCTCTAAGTCGTGCCTCGACACGTGAGAGCTATAGTCGCATCGAGGGTGTTACAGTCATCACCCATGCCAAGTATAGCTACAGAGGCCGTGGCGCAGGCTCAGCTCCTGCTGAGGTTTCCGCCAGCGGCCGAGCAGATGGATGAATGGTGTGCTACCATCCAAAGTCTGCTCAGCTTTGCCGGGGCTGGGGGCCCGTAGCGAGTTGGCCCGCCATGGCCTCCCCAGGTGACGACAACGGCTCGTGCTGCTAGCCGTATGGAAGGGGCCACCCTTACGGTGCAGTCACCGCCACGGCAGCCAGTGTGAGCTCTTGATGGCCTCTTATGACCCTCGAGCATGTCGAAGCCGACGGTGAGCCCCAGAGGATGGGCGGAGGGGAGACATGCGCGTCGTTGTTGAGCGACACCGTGATGACTACCACCGGACCGGTGGGTGTGATGGCCCCGACATCGACGAGCCTGCACTCGGTATTGGTGGGTACCTACCTTTCGAGGTTGGGTGCCCTGCGTTTACTCGTGAGCTGTGGCAAGTCCATTAGCCGCCCGTTCGCACATTCAAGCCAGAGATATCTGAGAAGTACGATGGAAGACTGAACCCGACAGAGTTTCCGAGCATCTACACCATCGCCATTCAGGCTGTTAGGGGAAGAGATGAGAAGGTGTTTACCAACTACTTCCCTTTGGCTCTCAAGTCCAATGTGAGGTCTTGGCTATTGCACCTGCCAGAGAACTCCATTTCATCGTGGGCTCACCTATGCCATGAGTTCATTGGCGCATTCACTGGTGGCCATCAAGAGCCAGGCAGGCCCAGTGACTTGCGGCTTCTCCAACAGAAAGAAGGTGAGACCCTCCGGAAGTATTTCCAGAGATTTGGCAAGGTCCATAGGAACATCCCGAATATCCATCCGGCAGCGGTGATAGCTGCCTTCCAGTCCGATGTGCACAACTGCAGGATCTATTCCAAGATGAATGTACGGTTCCCAAGACTGTGAAGGAGCTTTACACCTTGGTGGAAAAGTGTGCTCGGATGGAGGAGTGAAGGAAGTTGCCCGGGCAGGAGGATTGTGTCAACATCGATTTAGAAGATGATGAAAAATCCACTAGTCAGAAGAAGGGCAAAAAGCGCAGTAAGAAGCGCAAGGATAAGGCAGTTATGACTGTTGAAGGATCGGGTACGCCTAGTACCAGCAAGAAGGCTAAGGCCGAAGTACCCGACAAGCAAGCTGCCGTGTACGCTGACTGCCGGGAGGCCGCGGCTGTCAAGAAGGCCGGGAAGGGTGATGGGCCATACTACAAGATCCATCGGATCAAGGGCCCTGACCTTCAAGAGTGTTATCAGGTTGAGAAGCTCGTCAAGAGGCAGAGAGCAGAATATGAGAAGCGTGACAAGGAAAAGGGTTAGAATGTTGCGGTAAGGGCTGAGGCAGTGAAGCAAATCGCCCCGACAAACCCATCTGGAACAAAGGAAAACCCGCCAGAGGTAGAGAGAAGGAAGCCTGTGATTATGAGAGTGATGGAGGGGATGAAGTGGAAACCCTGTGCATTGACAGGGGGTGCATCTCTACATGCCTCTCACCGCCAACTCAAACAGTGGGCACGTGAGGTCAATGCCTTGGAACCAGCGCCAGGAGCCCAGAAATCACTCAAATGCTCACGCACGCCCATCATCTTTGATGAAGAGGATCATCCTGATCGTACCATTGCGGTAGGATGTTTTCCATTGTTGGTCTCTCCAACAATTCGCAACCTCAAGGTCACAAAAATGTTAGTGGATGGCGGGCCGGGTTTAATCTGATTTCCCCGGTAGTCATCAGCAAACTTCAGATAGCAGAGGAAGAGTTAACCCCAGCAGGAGTCATCCAAAGGGAAAGATCATGCTGCCGGTGACATTTGGGGAGAGCTGAACTATCGGACTGAGAAGATTGTGTTTGATATGGTTGACCTCCCTTTGTCGTACAATGGAATCCTTGGACGCCCAGCCCTGGCTAAATTGATGGCGGCATCCCACTATGCCTACAACACCTTGAAGATGCCTGGGCCGATAGGAGTCCTTTCCATCCCATCAGATGAGAAGGACGCAATCATTTGCATGGACAAGATGTACCGGGACACAGTCACGGTAGAGGCAGCGGCAGCAGCGGTTCCCGCCAAGGAGGATAGAGGAAGGAAGAAGGGTAGCAAGGACACTGGCAAGGAATCCGGGAAGCGTATCTATTCGGAGTACGCTGTGCCCATTGATGACTTCTCGGAGAATTCCAACAGCAAAAGATCCAAGGTCACTGCCACCCAAGTGAAGAAAGTCCCGGCAGGGCTGGCTGGCATTGATGGTACTTTGACTATCAGCGCCACCTTCGATGACAAATAGGAAAGCGCGCTCGATGCCTTCCTACAGGTGAATATCGATGTGTTTGCTTGGCAACCATCTAATATCCCCGGTGTTCCTAGGGAGGTAATCGAGCACCACCTTGCTATCTGCCCACATGCCCGACCCGTCAAGCAGAAAGTCCAAAAGCAGGACTTGGAGAATCAATAGTTTATGGCAGCGGAGATCAAGAAGCTTGAAGCAGCTGGTTTGGTCAGAGGAGTGCTACATCCCACATGGTTAGCAAATCTTGTTCATAAGCCTAACGGGAAATTAGGGTTGTGCATAGATTTTACAGATCTCAATAAGGTTTGCCCGAAGGACCCATTTCCCTTGCTGCACATCGATCAGACTGTGGATTCCACTTCAGGCTGCGATTTGCATTCCTTTCTGGACGCATATTCCGGGTATCACCATATTTTGATTGATACGTCCATTTTGCATGATGTTTTCTTACTGTTATTTATGATGTTTTTATGCATAATAATTCTTTTGGAGTAATTCTAATGTCTTTTCTTATAATATTCAAGGTACACACAAAGAGGGAGGATTCCACCAGCTGCAAATCTGGACCTGGAAAAGCTACACTAGGCTACCTATTCTGCACAACTCCAAAGAAGTTGAAACTTCACAGAGAATCTTTATGGAATATATGAAGAATATTGGAGCAAATAAATACCAGATGGGGCCACCCTGGTGAGCACAAGACACCAGGGCGAGCATGGGCCCCTAGGCGTGCCCTAGTGGGTTGTGCTCACCCAGGCCCACCTCCGGTGCCCATCTTCTGGTATATAAGTCATTTTGACCTAGAAAAAATAATGAGAGAACTTTTGGGACGGAGCTCCACCGTCTCGAGCCAGAACTTGGGCAGGAGCACTTTTGCCCTCCAACGAAGGGATTCCGCCAGGGGAACTTCCCTCCCGAAGGGGGAAATCATTGTTCTCATCATCACCAACAACTCTCCCATCTTGGGGAGGGCCATCTCCATCAACATCTTCAAGAGAACCATCTCATCTCAAACCCTAGTTCATCTATTGTGTTCAATCTTGTTACCGGAAATATAGATTGGTGCTTGTGGGTGACTAGTAGTGTTGATTACATCTTGTAGTTGATTACTATATGGTTTATTTAGTGGAAGATTATATGTTCAGACCCATTATTCTATTTAATGCCCCTCTGATCTTGAGCATGTTTATCACTTGTGAGTAGTTACTTTCGTTCTTGAGGTCATGGGAGAAATCATGTTGCAAGTAATCATGTGAACTTGATATGTGTTCGATATTTTGATAGTATGTATGTTGTGATTCCCTTAGTGGTGTCATGTGAACGTCGACTACATGACACTTCACCATATTTGGGCCTAAGGGAATGCATTGTAGAGTAGTTATTAGATGATGGGTTGCGAGAGTGACAGAAGCTTAAACCCTAGTTTATCCGCTATTCCTTAAGGGACCGATTGGATCCAAACGTTTAATGCTATGGTTAGGATTTATCCTTAGTACTTTTCTCGTAGTTGCGGATGCTTGCGAGGGGGATAATCATAAGTAGGAGGTTTGTTCAAGTAATAACAACACCTAAGCACAGGTCCGCCCACATATCAAGTTATCAAAGTAGCGAACACGAATCGAATAAACATGATGAAAGTGACTAGATGAAATTCCCGTGTACACTCAAGAACGCTTTGCCTATTATAAGAGATCGTTTTGGCCTGTCCTTTGCCTCGAAAGGATTGGTCTACCTTGCTGCACTTTTCCTATTATTATCATTACTTGCTTGTTACAAAATATCTTGCTATCAAACTACTCTGTTACTTACAATTTCAGCACTTGCACACATTACCTTACTGAAAACTATTTGTCATTTCCTTCTGCTCCTTGTTGGGTTTGACACTCTTCCTTCTGCTACAATTGATCCCCTATACTTGTGGGTCATCAAGGCTATTTCCTCGCACTATTACCGGGGAGTGAAGCGCCTTTGGTAAGTGGAATTTGGTAAGGAAACATTTATATAGTGTGCTGAAATTTATTGTCACTTGTTACTATGCAAAACAATCCTTTCAGGGGTTTGTTTGGGGTATCTTCACCTTGAACGGAACCGCAATTAGCTACCCCTAAACCTAATGCACCTACTGAAAATATTGAATATGAAATTCCTTCGGGTATGATAGAACAACTGCTAGCTAATCATTACATGGGAGATGGAACCAAACATCCTGATATGCACTTGATATGTGGAACAAATTTGTGGATTGTTTAAGCTTGCAGGTTTACCCGAAGATGAAGTTAAGAAGAAGGTTTTCCCTTTATCTTTGAAGGGAAAAGCTTTGGCATGGTATAGGCTATGCGATGATATTGGATCTTGGAATTGGAATCGATTGAAATTGGAGTTCCACCAAAAAAATTATCCCATGCATCTAGTTCATCGTGATCGGAATTACATATATGATTTTTGGCCTCATGAAGGAGAAAGTATCGCTCTAGCTTGGGGGAGGCTTAAGTCAATGTTATATTCATGCCCCAATAATGGGCTCTCAAGAGAAATTATTATTCAGAATTTTTATGCTCAGCTTTCTCATGATGATCAATCCATGCTCGATACTTCTTTTACTGGTTCATTTATGAATAAGACTATAGAATTCTGGTGGGATCTTTTGGAAAGAATTAAACACAACTCTGAAGATTGGGAAATCGATGAAGGTAAATAGTCAGGTATTAAGCTTAAGTATGATTGTGTTAAATCTTTTATGAATACCGATGCTTTTCAAAAGTTTAGCACTAAATATGGACTTGACTCTGAGATGGTAGCCTCCTTTTGTGAATCATTTGCTACTCAGGTTGATCTCCCTAAAGAGAAGTGGTTTAAATATCACCCACCTATTAAAGAAGAAATTAAAGAACATGTACTAGCTAAAGAAGAAACTATACTTTCTAATGTTAATTAAGTTGTTCCTACTTCTTATATTGAGAAACCACCTTTTCCTGTTAGGATAAAGGAACATGCTAAAGTTTCAACTGTGTTCAACAAAAGTTATATTAGAACACCTAAACCTGATGAACAAATTATAGTAGAACCTAGTGTTGCTATGTTTAAGGATCTCTTGGAAGAAAATATAGATGGGCATGTTATTACTTCTATGAAGAAGCTGCTAGAATTGCCAAACGTGGTAAAAAGGATAGACATAGACCTGTTGTTGGCATGCCTATTGTCTCGATAAAAAGGATAGGCATAGACCTGTTGTTGGCATGCATGTTGTCTGAGTTAAAATAGGAGACCGCTGTTAACATGGTTTATGTGACATAGGTGCTAGCGCGAGTGCTATTCCCTATTCCTTATATCAAGAAATTATGAATGACATAGCACCCGCAGAGATAGAAGACATTGACGTTACTATTAAACTTGCTAATAGAGACACTATATCACCAATTGGGGTTGTTAGAGATGTTGAAGTCTTGTGTGGGAAAATAAAATACCTACTGATTTTCTTGTTCTTGGTTCCCCACAAGATGACTTTTGTCCCATTATCTTTGGTAGACCTTTCTTGAGCACTGTTAATGCTAAGATCGATTGTGAGAATCAAACTGTTGGTGTTAGTTTTGGTGATGAGTCTCAAGAGTTTAATTTTTCCAAGTTTAGTAGAAAGCTTCATGAAAAGGAATTGCCTAGTAAGAATGAAATAATTGGTCTTGTTTCTATTGTTGTGCCTCCTACTGGTCCTCTAGAACAATATCTGCTAGACCATGGAAATGATTTACATATGCATGAAAGAAATGAAATAGATAAGATTTTCTTTGAACAACGCCCTATACTTAAACACAATTAAAAAATTCTACATTGCGATTTACTAGGAGGGACGCATGGCTCCCACCTCCACCCCCCGCCCCTTAACCCTAGCCACCTACCACACCGGCGATCAGCCCACCTGACCGTGGGTTTTCACATTTGATTGCACCATTCTCTCTGGCATCCACTGCTCTCTATGTTGGTTGTCTCCTCCATGGCGGTATACGCTTCCATCTCCTTGGGCTTGTACTTTGTCCCGGGGATTGACTTGGCAGATGAGAGCAGGCGCGCGTTCAATAGATTTGTGCATCCAACCTCGGACTCGGGCCACTTCACGATGGTGGTCTATTTTGCCCGGCATTCTTTCCATTTGGATGAAGACAATGTCGGCCTCGCTCTGGAATCTGCTATTGGTGGTTATTTCTCAAACCTCAAGGTTTCACACGTCAATCATCGGGTATTCTCTTTCAGAGTTTCTTCTAAACAAGTGGGTTTTTATTCTACATCAACATAGCTTCGTTTGCAATCAATTTAAATGTTATTTTCATCTTTGGGGGCATGGAGGCCCCGATTGGGAAAAGGAATTTCGTCTCTGGCAAGCTAAATGCCATCAAGAATGGACCTTAGTTAGTCCAACAAAATGTAGAGTCAATCTTGGGATGCAGGCCATGCAACATACCGCTAGCAAACCATCTTTGCGTTCTAGTTCTTCTTCTGGCCAACCTAAGAAAAATCTATGTTTTGCTACTTTCATCAACTATCCTGCTTGTAAGGGGTATAGTTATCATCCCACGCCAATAGAGGTGTTGACTGTTAGGGAGGCCGGTTATCATGTGTCATCTCACGAAGCTTTGGGTTCGTCGTCTGTTTCTTCGGGGATAGAGACGACAGCCTTGCCACCTCCGGTGATCCTTTTTGGCTCGTTTCGATCACCCCCGAAATCTCTGGTGTCTGTTGGCGGCAAGTCCAGATCCCCCACTGGTTTGAAATTTGTTGGACCAGATTTTGTGGATATACTAGAGTCTCCACCGTCTGTTGGCCATGGGCCTGACTTGGAGCCCAATACTCCTGCTCCTCGGCCCATTGTGATTTCTGATGATGAGGAGGATAGCCCAGCCCATGGAGACTCCACAGTTTTCGAGCAGCTCTCTCCATCGCCACAGGATATTGTCAGGGATTTGCAGAGCTATGACGAGATGATTGGCAGCCAAGTTTTGGGACTGACAAAATTGTTTGCGTATGGGCCACCAGACAAAGACTTGCACAAACCATGTTTGGTGTAGGAATTGTTTCCGGTTTGGCCACATTAAACGGGATTGCACCGGCTAACCACCCGATTCCTCGTTCTGGGTGACAAAAGTCCCATCCAAAGGTTTTGGAGCCGGCGCCAAGAAAGAGAGCTCCCTGGCCTCTTTGGTTTCTCCTAGCCAGATGCCTCCGCCTCCCAAAAAACCCAAATCGTCCACCTCCTACCCATCTTCGCCAAGCTTCCGATCAACACCTGTCACTCCTGATTCCAGTGCGATAGCAGAATCATCGCCGCCATCTCCAATGGCGGTGTATGCGATTGACCCGCATCGGTTTGTCCCAGCTAGATATAACATCGTCGACGGTGGGGAAGATCGTCTTCCTCGGACTTACTACACGCCGGCAACCCCACCTCCTCGCACTCATGAGCAATATATGGTGCCATTGTCGAGCTGCTACCACCAGCTCATCTGGTGGCAATTCGTCGACAACAGGTTCTTGACTTTCTTACCAGACTGTGCACATCCCGATGCTCTCTTCTTAGACATGGTTTCAAGGGGAGGGTCTCTTTGAGATGGAAGATCCAGTTGTGCGTGGCTCGTTAACTCAGCATCCACCTTTTCCTCTTGGAGTGGATGACGATGGAGAGGAATTTTTCATCAGGTTTATTCCGCACAACAATGGGAGGGTTTCAGGGCCATACATGGCCATCGGACGAGTGGGATTCTGTTCATTGGAGTGCCATTAGATTATCGTAACACTCAGTGCTTGGTAGATGTAGTTGGAACTTTTGGTTAGTTTCACTATTGGAATCAAACTGATCGTCGTCTGGTTCGATCTCTGGTCAGAGTCTCTTTTCTGGACAATGCCCTGGTTTCGCGCTCTGTTGTCTTTCGTGACTTTGCAACTTGGGGTGGTGCTATGGTATCTTGGACTGCATGTTGCTTTATTCTGACGGGAGAATTTGTTGATGCTATGGTATCTATGGATGAAGATCTAATGCCATTAGATGGCAATCCACACCCGCTGCTAGGAGTGAATCCACCGCAGTCGTCCCACAACTCTGAAGAGGATTTTTAATTCTTGTCTGTTTTACCTATAGTGCTTGGAAAGCATGGACGCGCAACTAGGCGTGGCCACAAGGCCTCTGTTGTCGTGGCCCCAACTCCAGATTTCACGATCCGGCGCATGATACGCAGGGTGGCCAAGGCCTCCGGCTATAAACCCACTTCTGCAATTCCTGTCAAGGCAACAGCTTTAAGGCGTTCGTGTGCTAAGAAGTCCAAGGTGACAGTTGATGAACCTGGTGGCACAGAGCAGGCGATACCTCCACCGACACCAATCTCTGAAATGCAGGCACTAGGTGCTCATCTTGGTATTTTTGAAGACCAGCTAACACTGGAGAAGCTTAGGGATCCTCCTAAGACATCCTCTTCTGATACAGTGTCTGATGATGAGTAAACCTGGGTTTTATGATCTACGCCGGAGGGGTTATGCCCGGCATAGCTTTTATTTTGTTAGTGGCTACTTTTTATCTGAACTTGTTGAACTCTATGCCCTTTTAGCACGTATGGTTGTGGTCTACTATGCTTTGTTATGCTTAGCAACCCTTGCTTAATTCTGCATGTTTATTATGGATAGTACAACTTATCGTAATTGGCGTGTGATGTGCTGGAATGTTCATGGTTTGAATTCTGATGCTCGTTAGAGAGATGTGAGAGCAAAGATTGAAGAAAGGCAGTGCTCTATTGTTTGCCTGCAAGAGACAAAGTGTGATGACTTTGATATTCGCAAAATTAGAGCCTTCTGTCCTAAGCGCTTTGACACTTTTGCGTTTACTCCATCAGTAGGTGCCTCAGGTGGCATTCTAGTAGTTTGGAATTCCTCCATATTTAAAGGGACTTTGGTGCAGATACAAAGTTTTCGAATTGTTGTTTCATTCCAATCAGTTCATATGCTGAGAAGTGGACCCTAGTGTTAGTTTATGGACCCTGTGAGGGTCCTCCTTGAGACAGCTTTGTTAATTGGCTTTATCGTCTAAATACCCCCACGGAAGAAAATTGATTATTATTAGGTGATTTCAATTTCATTCATTCTCTGGATAACAGAAATAGACCAGGAGGTTATGTTAATGACATTTTCCTCTTCAAGGAGATCATTGGACATTTGGATATGCTTGAATTGCCGCTGAAGGGAAGGAGTTTTACTTGGTCCAATATGCAAGAGCCACCACTATTAGAGTAGCTAGACTGGTTCTTTACAACCTCAAATTGGATATCTTTTTATCCTAATACAGTTGTTCTACCACTGGTAAAAACGTCCTCCGATCATGTGCCTTGTGTGGTTTCCATTAATACAAATATACCAAAGGCTAGGGTTTTTTGGTTTGAAAATTATTGGGTGGACATGCCAGGGTTTGCTGATCTGTCTTCCTTAGTAGTTTTGTCAGTTAAGTTCAGGCATGTGTGTTCTGCCTAAAGGCCTGGAGCAAAAACTTGTCGTATATTAGACGGCTCACAATGGATTTTTGCAGAGTCATATTATACTCTGATAACTTGGAAGAGCTGAGGCCTCTCACTACGCCTAAATTTAATTTTCAGAAAATTTTTAAGCTGCACCATGAGGACCAGTTTAGGATTCATTATATTTATTGGAAGCAGAGGTGTACCATCCGATATATTATGGTGGGTGAAGAGAATACTAAGTTTTTTCATGCAATGCCCTCTGAACGTTTACGCAGGAATACTATTGCTAGCCTATCAGTTGTAGGTGTTGCTCCAGTCTCTGATCACTCCCAAATGGGGGGAATCCTTTGGTCATCATTCAAAAGCAAAATCGGCCAGGCCCAGGGAATAAATATGGGCTTTGATCTGCATAATCTCATTAGCCCAGTTGATGGCTTACAGTATTTGTCAGAACCTTTTTCTATAGAGGAAATAAACACTATCTTGAAGGATCTGCCACCTGATACAGCTCCAGGGCCCGATGGTTTTAATGGAATCTTTGTCAAAAAGTGTTGGCCTATCATTGAGAAGGATTTTTTGAAACTTATCTAGGACTTTTATGATGGCAGTTTATCTCTGGAGAATATTAATGGTTCTCTTATCACATTGATACCAAAGATGCTGTCTCCTGAGGGACCTCAGGATTTTAGGCCAATTTCCCTAACAAACACATGTTTAAAGTTCCTTACTAAACTCTTGGCTAATAGGCTGCAAAAGGTCATCCTTCAATGCATTCACAAGAATCAATATGGTTTTCTAAAAAGTAGAGCCATCCAGGACTGCCTGGCTTGGGTTTTTGAGTATATACATCAATGTAAACTGTCGAAGAGGCCTATCATCATCTTGAAGTTGGATTTTGCAAAAGCTTTTGACACTGTGGAGCATGAACTTATCTTGCAAATCATTCAGCGGAAAGGTTTTGATGCAAAATGGATTGCTTGGATTAAAGAGATCCTCTCCTCTGGATCATCTTCTGTGCTTCTCAATGGTGTGCCTGGTAAGCAGTTCAAATGCAAATGTGGGGTCAGACAGGGTGATCCTCTCTCTCCACTTCTATTTGTCCTAGCTACTGATCTCCTTCAAACAGTGGTCAATGATATGCTGGCTAGGGGGGGGGGGTCCTAACTCTTCCAATCCCATCACATGACCATGATTTTCCTATTATCCAGTATGCTAATGACATAATAATAATCCTCTCTGCAATGGAGGATCAGTTGGTTGCCCTCAAGAACATGCTTCATAGTTTCCAGCAATCAATTGGCCTGAAGGTTAACTTTGCAAAGTCATCAATGGTGCCCCTCAATATTGAGCCAGCTGAGGCACAGAGACTATCCAACATTTTGGGTTGTAAGTTGGAACAGTTGCCTTTCACATATATGGGTCTGCCTCTTGGAACTACAAGACCTAGAATAATTGACCTAATGCCTTTGGTGGCTAACATTGAAAGAAGATTATCTGTCAGCTCGACCACGCTTAATCAAGGATCCAGGTTGCAATTACTCACTTCAGTGCTTACATCAATACCCATATATTTTCTCTGTGGTTTGCACATTCCTCCTGGTATCATCAAGCAGCTGGATAGAATTTTCAGGCGATGCCTCTAGAGGGGAAACTCTGATGTGCCCAAATAGTCTTTAGTTTCCTGGGACCTGGTTTGCAGATCTAAGGATAAATGAGGTCTAGGTATCCTTAATCTGAACATTCAGAATCAAGGGCTCCTTCTCAAGCATCTACATAAATTTTACAATAAAATGCAGGTACCATGGGTTCAGTTGATCTGGGATAGTTACTATGACGGAGTTGTACCTCATGCCACAATACTCACTGGATCATTTTGGTGGAAGGATATTCTCAAGCTTGCTGACCACTATAGGTCAATTGCCTCAATGTAAATTAATATGGGGGATTCTGCTCTTTTCTGGCTTGATGCTTGGCATGTGTGTGGTTCTTCCAGGCCCTTGAATCTCAGATTACGAAGGCTCTTCAAAACCCTTGAAGTTCGAACACTGGGGTGCGCACGAAGATCTCTGCCCCTCTCTAGCTCGCACACATCATGATCTCAGGGCCTAGCTCGACAAACCCAAAGAACAAGAGACATAAGAGTTTATACTGGTTCAGGCCACCGATGTGGTGTAATACCCTACTCAATTGTGGTGTGGTGGATTGCCTCTTGGGCTGAGGATGAACAGTTACAAGGGAAGAACAACCTCCTGAGGAGAGGTGCTCTCGTGCTTGGTGGGCTTGTGTGGTTGAGGATGAACCAAATCCTCTCCCCCCCTCTCTGGAGCAGTAAGTGGAGGCGTGCAAGGCCGCCCTAGCGTCGATGAAGGGGGCGCCTTCCGAGGAGGAAGAGACCCTGAGGCGCGAGGAGGATCTAGCACTGGAAGCCACGAAGTGCAACCTTGAGCTTGAGCGGTTGGAGACGAGGGAGCGCCAAGTCGGCCAAGCGAAGGATGCTATCGGCGCGCGCGAGGCCAAGGCCTAGGAGGAGTTCGATCGCCAGGTGGCTGAGTCTCGCGCGGATCTTGTGGGCAGGTACGACTTGAAGCTGCAGCTCATGGAAGCCGAAGTAATGGGCAGAAGTACTGCCCTTAAGTCGGGGTTGGCTGAGGCGGGACTGCGTGAGGAAGCCGCCGCAGCCGCCCTGACCTCAGTGCAAGCTGAGCTGGCCTCCGCACGCGTCGAGCTGCCTTCTCTTCAGCAGCGGGTCGCCAGTGCCGAGTCCTCCATGCAGCAGAGCAGGGTGAAAGCGCTCTGGCGGCGGACGCTGGAGCGCGAGCACACCCCCATGCTCCAAAGCCTCAGGATTAGAGCCAACGCGGCGCTGGGCACCATCTGCGACGAAGATGCCCCTCATCCCCACTCTAATGATTTCACCAGCCACCTCCTCTTCTTCAGCGATGTGGTGAAACGCCTGGAGAGTCGATCCGAGAGGGCTCGCATGCTTGTTGAAGAGAGGAGCCACAGCCTGCTCAGGCGCATGTTCTCCCACGTCTTCAGCCACCTCCACAACACCTACCCCAACTTCGATTTTGACGCCGCCAATGCCCCTGTGCCTGAGGCCATCCAGGGCGACCTGGCGCGCTGGGTAGAAGACAATGTGGATGCTCTAGTCAAGGCCTTCACCTTCGAGGACAACGCGGTGGTGGTCGTGGCAGATGAAGGTGACATGGTCGATGATGGTGTGGGCGACACCGGCAATGGTGACGGTGATGTCGGTGATGGTGATGCCAGCGATGGTGACAGCGACGCCAATGATGCGTCTGAGGGCGACCTGAACGACACGGTGAGCGATATGTCCGATTAAGCCCATGCTTCCTTGTCGCTGACCCTGCATGTGAAAACTCGGGCACGGCCCTGAAAGTTGTAAGAGCATTTTGGGAGGGGGAACCCCTCATGTAAGTAGATTACTGCCTCTATTCCTTAGGCCAAGCTGAAGATGTGTTTTTATGAGCCCGCGAGTCCTGCCGCGAGCTTACTGTTACAGTTTACCTTAGTCATGGGCCAGTTCCCGACCGGCTCGTGAGGTCGTGAGCTTCTGAGGGGCCTACCGATCCGTCCGAGAGGGTGTCGCGAGAAGCAAGTGCCATCCATGGAAGGACGTGCACGCAGCGCGCGTGCACTGCGCCCAGCCCCCGCTCGCGAGGAGCTCGTGAGGAGCTCGCGATGGGGGGGGGGGGCAGCAGGTGTGAACTCCGAATCAGGGCAAGGAACCAGATTGCAAGAAATCATACGAACGAGAAAAGACACGCCCCCGCGCATACCAATGAAAATTCAACTTCAAATTTAAATCCAAAGCCAAAAAACAGGGGTATAGAAAAGAGATTAAAAGCAAATGGCCGCGTCCGGCGCCTAGTCTAGTCTTCTTGTCTTCTCACCAGCGCGGAGCTAGGTGCTACCACTAGGACGTGGGAGGGATCCCCCGAGGCCCGAGGGCGGCACTCCTGAGACTCTGGGCCGTGTAAATCCCCACTCATTATTACGTCAGAGTGTCACGAATGAAGATCTTCACATGCGCGAGCCTTACTTCATATCGCCAAACGAGGGCCCCGCCTTGTGCCACCCTCGACCACCATTGGTGCGTCCGAAAGACAAGACGAAGCCAAGGGGCAAAATGGACGCCAGCGGCGCCCTCGGCGACCACGGGTCCTCTGCCAGGGGAAGGCTCACCAGCACCTCCTCAACAGAGGGCCTACCTCCGGGGGACGCCATGCTCCACGCGATGCGGGGAGGGACCTTGCTCCCGGCTCCTCCCCTGTAGACCCCAGTGCGCTCCTCCTGGTAGAAGGGAGGTCATTGAGCTGGGGCCGCCGTCCGCCGTTGTGACCTGATCCTCCTACGAGCCATGGTTAGCGTAAGTTTGCTCCTGAGAGATTAGTGGTACCCTATAGCTGTTGTCGCCGGCATGGTTGGCAAGGCTCCCGGAGGGCTCCTGGAAGGCCTCAGCTTCCAGCGCCTGCTCCTCCCAGCCTGGCTCGAGGAACGAGCCATGGTCGTCTTCCAGCGCATACTCCTGGTCCATCATGCGGGGCACGTAGGCCTCCAAGGCCGTCGCCCCAAAGACCTCGCTGAAGTGCCCCACGCTCCACGTTGTCAGGACCAGCGCGCCGCCCTTAGGATGGTAGGGCGGCACTCCGCTGAGGACGCGGCTGGCAACGCTCGTGCCCGCGCCCATCGGAGGTGGCGCGGGTGCGAATTGGTGTCCGGTGCGTCTGGTCGCGCCGGTGTCGATAAAGCCTCCTGGCGCACCTGGGGGCACGTGGATGCGGCGAGGCCCGCCATGCGATCCGGCTGTGGCCTGAGGCGTAAGCAGGGAGTAGAAGGGCGGTGCTCTCGAGGCCACGGCGTCCAGTAGCTCGGCGACACGCTCCAACAATGCATCCCGGCCGCTCTCCATCAGCCGGCATCGCAGCAGCTCCCGAGCCACCATGAGCGCGGCCCTCATGTTTGCTTGTTCCCGTCGGGTGTGCGGCGCCATGGCCGCAGCGTGGCTTGAGGCCCTTGCTGCTGCCCACGCTTGTCGTGGAGTAAGGGTGGATGGCATTTGACCATGCCGCCCGCGCCCCGTAGCGTTTGACGTTGCGCCTGCCGCCTGGGGCACAGGGTTGAGGTCTTCTTGGTCGGACGGCGTCGCCCGGGCCGGCCAAGCTACCCAGCGGTCGGCGTCGGTCCTCAAGTCGCCGGACATCGGAACCACGGAGTGTCGGCGGATAAACAAGGGGAAGAGAAGCTCCGACGCACCCCTACCTAGCGCACCAAATGTCGGATTTCGAGTTCCGGCAAAACCCTTGAGGTTCGAACACTGGGGTGCGCACGAAGATCTCTCCCCCTCTGTAGCTCGCACACATCATGATCTCACGGCCTAGCTCGACGAACCCAAAGAACAAGAGACACAAGAGTTTATACTGGTTCGGGCCACCGATGTGGTGTAATACCCTACTCCAATGTGGTGTGCTGGATTGCCTCTTGGGCTGAGGATGAACAGTTACAAGAGAAGAACAGCCTCCTGAGGAGAGGTGCTCTTGTGCTTGGCGAGCTTGTGTGGTTGAGGATGAACCGAATCCTCTCCCTCCCTCTCTCTCTGGATCTGTCCTCCCCCTACTGTGGTGGCTAGTCCTATTTATAGAGGCCTTGGTCCTCTTCCCAAATATTGAGCGGGAAGGGATCCCACAATGGCAAAATTCGAAGAGGGACAACTAGTACAAGTTATCCTGACAAAAGTAGTCTTCGCCTGCCAAAGGCTCTAGTGGTGATGCCGTCTTGGGCTCCACGGTGACCTCCGTCCTGTCGTCCTGCTTGTCTTGGTCTCGTTGCACCGATATGGAAACCTTTGCCTGATGCCTCGGGACTCCTAGCCTGTGCTTGCCTCTTTAGCACCAAAGAGGAAATGAGGACACTGCGCACGCTGGTGCCTGCCTAGCACCCGCCTGGCTCCAGTCTTCATGGCTTGCGTCACAGGAACCTCGCGAGGTGTCCCTTGCCTTGATCTCTCCGCCCCTCGCGAGCTAGCCTGGTGAGGCCGCCCCTGAGGAGGTCTTGCGTCGTCCGCCTCGCGAGGCTTGGCCCCTCGCGAGGGTCTTGAGTGTTTGCTGGTGAAGATGGGCCGTACAGGGCTGCTGGTGGAGCCACGCTGTGGGCCGTAGGCAGGCAAGTCTGGGGACCCCCGTTGCTAGAACACCAACAATGGCAAGGTTTCGGTCAGGGACTTCATACAAAACCATGATTTGCCCTCCATGTTCCATTTGCTATTATCTCAGGAGGCAACATCTGAATTGGAAATCTTGGAAGCATGGTTGTTTCATCTATAGAGAGATCCTTCTTTACCTGATGTTTGGATATGGCCTGGAAAGTCTAGGAAATACTCAGCAAAGAGCTTTTATGACATCATGCATACACACCTTCCAATTTTCCAACCATGTAAATGGCTATGGCAGAGCAGATGCACTATGAAAATAAAAGTTTTTGGCTAGCTTCTCTTCTTTGACAGGCTCAACATGAAGGACATGTTCGTCAGAAGGCACTGGAGGTCCCCTTTGGATGATAATCTATGTGTCATCTGTAATGCCTATGTTTATGAGGATAGGGCTCATCACTTCTTTGAATGTAACTTTAGCTTCAGGGTTTGGAACTACTTGAAAATTGATTGGCGCCATGGTTCTAATATTCAGCAGTGTATTTATCAAGCAAGGCAGATATTTGGCCACCCCTTTTTCTTTGAGGTGATGCTCACAGCTGCTTGGAACATATGGATCTTGAGGAATGGGAGAACTTTCAGGGGGCAAGGGCTACTTTTGCTTCATGGAGATGTAACTTTGTGCATGATATTATCTTATTGTCTCATAGGCTCAAACATAGCATTAGGCATAGGCTTGTAGATTGGGTTAAAACCCTCATGTAAATGTAAGTTTTCTAACTTAGTTTACGCCTATAACCTTTAAACTCCCATGTACAGTTATGTATGTCTTTATGCTTGAATAAAGGGATGTGGGGTTTTCACCCTACATTAAATATTCAAAAAAAACTTAAACACAATTTCCCTATTGAAACTCTAGGAGGTCCTCCTCCACCTAAAGGTGATCCCGTGTTTGAATTAAAACAATTACCAAACACTTTGAAATATGCTTAGCTTGATGAAAAGAAGATATATCCTATTATTATTAGTGCTAACCTTTCAAAATATGAAGAAGAAAGATTATTGAAAGTTCTAAGGAAGCACCGAGATACTATTGGATATACTCTTGATGATTTAAAGGGCATTAGTCCCACTCTATGTCAGCACAAGATTAATATGGAACCTGATGCTAAACCCGTTGTTGATCACCAACGCCGGTTAAATCCAAAAATGAAAGAAGTGGTAAGAACGGAAATATTAAAACTTCTGGAAGTAGGTATAATCTATCCTATAGCTGATAGTAGATTGGTAAGTCCTATTCATTGTGTTCCTAAGAAAGGAGGTATTACTGTTGTTCCTAATGATAACAATGAACTCATTCCATAAAGAATTGTTATAGGCTATAGAATGGTAATTGATTTTAGGAAATTAAATAAAGCAACTAGAAAAGATCATTACCCTCTGCCTTTGGTTGATCAAATTCAAGAAAGATTATCTAAGCACACACATTTTTGCTTCCTTGATGGATACTCTGGTTTCTCACAAATACATGTTTCTCAACTTGATCAAGAAAAGACCACTTTTACTTGTCCCTTTGGAACCTATGCTTATAGACGTATGCCTTTTGGTTTATGCAATGCACCTGCTACCTTTCAATGATGTATGACTGCTATATTCTATGAATTTTTTGAAAAGATTGTTGAGGTTTTCATGGATGATTTCTATTTTTATGGGAAGTCTTTTGATGATTGTTTAAGCAATCTTGATCGAGTTTTGCAGAGATGTGAACAACCAAATCTTGTCTTAAATTGGGAGAAGTGCCACTTTATTGGTAATGAAGGTATTGTCTTGGGTCATAAAATTTCTGAAAGAGGTATTGAAGTGGTCAAAGTTAAGGTTGATGTGTGACAGCCTGGTTTTTGCCCTCCTTTATTTGCCTGATTTTCAGTTGGTTTGATTTTGAATTTGGAGTTTTTGAATCCTTTCATATGGACTTAAACACTTGAGTACCCCTTGGATTTCACCCAAGTGTCCCATTTCCCCCCTCTAACCATCATTCCCACTCTGGTTCATCTCAAAATAATATTTGGAATATTTTTCCTTAATGAAAAATATTCATTTCCCTCTCTTAAACCCTAGCTAGATCAATGTGCTCCATAGCAACCCGAACTTTTCTTGCCCACATAAATCTAAGAAAATTCACAAAAATTCTTGGAACCCTAGGGCACCTTCCTGAGCAAAAATATTGCATAACTTTTTGGAATATTTTTGCTACAGAAAATATTTTCTGTTCTGAATAGAAATGGTAGTTTCTACAGCAACTACTATTTTACTTGCTCCTTTGGGGCTGATTTTTCTTGTGCATCATCACCCTAGTAGATGGTTGCTACCCTCCAAAACTCAGCTCAAAACTCCCAGCCATTTGACCATAGTAAGCTCTCAAAGTTACTGATCAGAAACTTACTAGGCTTGTGAAATCTCTTCTACTGCGTCTAGATCCAAACCAAAGTGTGGTAACATTCAAAACTACCACGAACAACATACCAGACATGAAGTTTGGGCTTAGGCCAGCATGAGGTCAGAGTTCACGCGGTGACCGCATTCGTCCAGGCGTGCTGGCATGCGGCCCATGTGCTCTGCGACGCGCCCAAGCCTCTGTTGATCGCATGCTCGCTTCCCCGCCTGCCTAAGCGTGCCAAACCTCGCCACCATCTTCGCCTTAGCCCCATTAACTCTCCCCTGGCGCTCGCCGACGCTGGAGCTTGCCGCAGTGAGCATAGGCACGGTCCGGCCAACGAAACAGTGTGGTGCGCACTGTGCTCGTCGTCACCCCAGTGCCCCTGTGCTCGTCCCCGCTCGCCCATAGTCCCCGCGTGAGCTCCGCCTCCTTCTCCCTCTCTCACTGACGCTGCTCGTCGCCGGGCACCGTGTCCAGGTGTCCACCGGCGGAGCCAGACCCCCCCTCGACGCTCGACTATAAATAGAGCCCTCCCCCAGCCTCCTCGAGCATCATCCACCACTCTCAAACACTCCACAACCTAGTAGAAGACCGTAGCCCGGCCGGGCAGGCCGCGGGCCGCCGTCCCCGAGCTCGAGCTCGCCGGCGATCCCGTCGGATCATTCCCGTAGCTCCGACCCCTTCCAGGCCTGGGAATCCCTTCCAAGGCCTCCGCCACTCTGCGGTGGTGTCGTTCCGCCCGGTTGGAACCCCTGGAGTCGCCTCTGCTCGTCGTCTCTGCTCGTCGTCGTCTTCGTCTCTGGTGAGCTCTCCTTCCTGTCTCCGCTAGAGAGGAAGATTATGACACTGTCCGACCACCCCTAGCTACTCTACGGGTACGGTCAGGTGCGCCTCAGTCTCCTCTCTCAATCCCTCCCTCTCATTTTGGCCAAGGAGCCCTCGTCGCCGGTGTTTGCTCTGGCGAAGCCGCGCCGCCCTATCTTGTTTCCCCTATCCCCCTCATCTGACTAGCGGGGCCCGCTAGTCAGCCACTCAAGTACGCGCGCGAAGTGGTACGAGTGGTGGCGCCCCGAGGCTTTACACCTTCGAAGTCACCCCCCCGCTCCAGGCTGCTTATTTAAATTCAAATTCATTTTTATCCAGAGAGCTTGAAACAGCTATAACTTATCAACCATAAGTCCAAATGAATTGATTCTTTTTGCATTGTGTTCGTTGCAAAGAAATCTAGCAGCTCACCAAAAATGGGATTTTTCCCTGGTGCCTAGATTTTCTGGTGAATTTCAGAAGGGTTCTTGATGATTTCTTTTTGTGTTTTTAATTGCTTTCAGAGCGGTGAGGCTTGTCTTGAGGATCACCAGGAGGCCTGTGAACCTCATCTGCTCTAAGGAAAGCCACAAAAACATATTCATGGTGCCATTGCAATATTTGTGATTTTCCTACTTAAATGAATGATTTACTCCATGCATATAGATCATTATTGTGTTATTTATATTCTGTTAAGTGTTTGTTCAAGTTAATATGCTTGTGTTACAGAAAGTTTAGAGCTAACCTAGTTGATAAAGAAACTAGAAATTATTTTGTTATGAGAGAAATAATATGGTTATGGATATAAGTAATTAATTTAAGCTTTTTTTCTTGCATGGGAAAATGGTAAAACTTGTTAGAAAAGATGATGTTTAATGTGAGGTTTAATCTTGACCAGAGGAGTGTCAAGAGTTGCTGATGGTTATGCTTAGTGTGGATATAGTTGGCTCAGTATTTTCCCAGTTATTTTCAATTTAAGTTGAACCTGATAATAATCCAACTTGAATATATCGTTGACCGGGTCATGGTGCCACTGAATCGAGTTTTTCCCAATGCAACCACATTTGCCTATATGGGAAGGCCTTTATTCGGTCTGTTGTCATGCCTCTGGTCGGTGCCTCCAACTAGGGAAGGTTATGGGCGTGCGGTACCCTGGCCCGGTAAGCAGACATAACCTTGTGACCCGTTGTTGAGATTTTTGGTACTGTTCCCCGTGAGGGACGGTCCCCATGAGGGACGTTTGGCCACGACGGTGGTCGTTGTGTTTTTGATAGACACGGGGCCACCCAGGACTAGCCCAGTTGGGGAGTGGGTCAGAGTGGCCGAGAGAGTGTCATGGCAATGGAGGGGTTTCGTCGGAATGCCGTTGGTCCACCCGAATGGGAGTACGAGGCCATGGGTTCCGTGGTGTGGGTATAGTGCGCTACCTCTGCAGAGTGTATTAATCTATCAATAGCCGAGTCCACGGTTACGGACATGCTCGAAAGTAGGTCACACCATGGGTCAACATATAATAAAATTTGCACAATAAGTTATGAACTCTGCACTGTTGAGGATGGCGGGAAGGCCATCGGGTTGGACAGGACCAAGTGTTGGTCGTGGTTGTGATCGCCGGAAGGATCATTGTTTTAGACCTAGTATGGGTTGTGGTTGTGATCGTTGGAAGGATCATTGTTTTAGACCTAGTATGGGTCGTGGTTGTGATCGCCGGAAGGATCATTATTTAGACCTAGTATGGGTCGAGGTTGTGATCACCAGAAGGATCACAAGATGTTCATGGTTAAGATTTGGAGGTTGGTAAGGTGGTGATCCAAGAAGTGATCACCATTGGTAAGAGGAACTTTTCCTCACAAGGTTATGATCACAGCATGTTGAAAACATATATATTGTTGCATTATTAATAATTGGTTAAATATCATGATATTGTTTGTCATTTTGTTTATGTCTGTTGTGAGCTTGCAGGTACATTCAATGTACTGACCTGGCGTGTCATGCCAGAATTTAGGAAAAGCCTTGTTGGAGAGGAGTGTTGTCCGAGTCTAGATCGTGTCCACATCGGTGTCCCTGTACTATGGAGCTTCCGCTACGAGGTTGTTCCGCTGCCGCGTACTTGTTATGATCGAGGCCTTTATGTTCACTAAATAATGTACATATTGTTCAGCCGCACCGTGCGTGCCGCTTGGCCTCGCTACCTGTTGTAATGTAAACTTTGATCCGCTAGCATCAATAAAGTGGTTGTTTTCTGTACCAAGATGTTGTGTGTTGCCAGAAGACATGGTCTCTGGGCTGGCAATGCATGGTAAACCGGTTGCTCCGAGCCGGGGTGCCACAATGCTTGGTATCAGAGCCGTGCTGACTGTAGGCCACGCTAGACTACGACGTGTTGACTGGACAGTAGATACGTGTTTACGTTGAGTGCCGGTAGCATTGGTAGCTGGTGTTGCATTGCATATACTTGTCTTATTTTTATGCTAACCTACTAATGGTTGTGAGTGTAGATGGCTCCGGTGCCGTATCCGTGCCAGTTGTAGCTGATGCCGTACACATCGCCGCATCTTCTTCGTAACGTGTGGCATCGACTGTACCCCTCGGTAACGATCCAGTTTATCGTGTGTACCGGGAACGTCTAGCTGACTCAGTGTACGAGTATCACGCGGTGGTTACTCTACGCACCAGTTCCGACTCCAGCACTTACACTCATACCTCTCGGAGCGGTTACACTTCTACCGCTTCCCAGGCTATCCAGTTTGCTGCATTTGAGGTCCTTGTTGAGCTTCATTACAACGAGGTCCGGATGCAGAACCACCCAGGTTTCTACTACTATCCTTCTCTTCACGACAATGGTCGTGTCCGATTCCCTATCATTGATATGGAGTCCGATAGTGTTGCTAGCCATCTTGCTCGTTACATCACCGCTAGCTATCTTATGATCCACGAGCTGGCTCGAGAGCTGACTCGTGCCCGTACTGCTTTAGCATCTGCTCTAGTCTCTACTAGATCTGCCACTACTTCATCCTCCCTGGGATTTACTCCTTATATTCCAGTCAGTTCTAGTTCCCCTGTTTCATCGGTTATTCCTCCGAGTAGCTTAGGCACCTCGACCGTGAATCCTCTCAGTGCTCCTGCTGAGTGGGTTTCACTTATCTCTACTCCTGTAGCCCCAATGCTTCAGCCTGCACCTACCCCTGAGGGAGATCCCTCGAGGCAGCGTCGCCGTGTTACCTTTAACCCGGAGGTCTCAATTAACCACGTCAGTTTAGGATCTGAGTCAGGAGAGGACCCCGCAGCACCAGCAGAGCAGTAGAGTTTCTGATTATTTGCAGTCGTCCGGATGATGTACGAGTGTAGTCGTACGAGTCATGAGGTTTCATTTCATGTATGAGAGTAGTTGAACCTGGCATGTTATGTATCTTTCTTGTATGAGTCTATGTATAATTATGTTGGAATTCTATTTCTTTCGCCGTGTTTTATTCGTCTTTTCGGTTTTGCTCGGGCTTTTGTTGCTGGCCTTTCCCCCATTATTTTGAATGATTCTCATCTCGGTTCCGTTGTCTTGGGAAATATTACAATAGGATGCTGCGGGGAGGCAGCAGTAGCAACGTTCGCGACGGTACTCCTGTTCGTCGTTCCGCACGACAAGCAGGACACTCCCCTGAGCCGTACGTCCCACCACCGCCTCCACCGCCAAATCCGCCCTCCACCGAGCAACTACTACGTATCTTTGAGGAAAGACGGAATAATGATTTGATTGAAATTCTAAAGAGTGTGCAAGCTATGGTTGGACATAATGGGAATCAGAACCGTCATCACTCAAAGCTGTCAGATTTTCAAAGGACCAAGCCTCCCAGTTTCAGTCAGGTTATTGACCCCTTGGAAGCAAACGATTGGCTGCGAACCATTGAAAGGAAACTTGAGATTGCTCGTACTGAAGAAGGTGATAAAGTTCCATTTGCAACTCATTATCTTGAAGGCGCTGCTGCCATATGGTGGGAAAATATAAAAGCCATGTGGCCTACTGATGAGGAAATCACCTGGTCGAAATTCACGGATCAGTTCCTGAAATATCATATCCCTACTGGAATTATGAAGACTAAGCAGCAATAATTTCTCGCGCTCATCCAAGGAAATCAGTCTGTGGGTGAATATTTGCAAAAAGTCAATCATTTGTCACGTTACTCCCTTCATGACGTGGCCACTGAAGAAAGAAAGATTGACAGATTTCTTGGTGGATTAAACCCGAACTCCGGTGTACTCTCAGCATGTTTGATTTCCTAGATTTTCAAACACTGGTGAACAAAGCTTTCATTGCGGAAAGGGAGCACAAGCTCGTGTCAGGCAACAGGCCTATCAATAATGATCACAAGCGCAAGTTTGAGCCAAAGAAGGATGGAAAACGCATACAAAAGGCTCGTACCTGGCAGCAGACTCAGGTGGAATACAAGCCCAATTGGCAGCAAAATGTTAACAAGACCACCACTCAAGTCAAGAATGTCGTGTCCAACCCAGTGCACGAGGAGTGCCAGCGCATCAATGCTTGCTTCAGTTGTGGGCAAACCGGACATTATGCCAGACAGTGTCCCAAGAACGGCAAGGTGAATGCTCTATACATTCCACAAGTCAACTTTATGGAATCATGCCCGGACCAGCACCACATCACTGGGCACGTTCATCACCTCTCCGCACATGAAGCCCAAGAAAATACCGAAGTCGTCATTGGTATGTTTCCTGTTAACAACATACCTGTAGTAATTTTATTTCACTCTGGGGCTTCCCACTCTTTTATCAGAGTTTTGTTGCCCAAAACAAATTTCCTTGTTCGCTTTTGGGCAAGAATATGCTGGTACAAACCCCGGGATCCTTAATCAGGAGCAGTCTGGTCTGCCGTAATCTGGAAATCAAGATCAACGAAGTCTTCTTTTCAATTTCTTTGATACTTATTGAGTCTGCTAAACTAGATGTTATCTTGGGTATGAATTGGCTGACTCAATACCAAATATGCATTAATTGCGCAACCCTTCACTGGAGTGGCTGAATTGGAATTAATTCCTGTGGTCAGTGAGTTTCTCGATGTATTTCTAGAAGAGCTGCCAGGCATGCCACCAGATCGAGAGCTTGAGTTTGCAATAGATCTTTTGCCCGGAACCGCACCATTATACAAGAAGTATTACCAGATGCCCTCATCAGAATTAGTGGAGAAAAAGAAATAGCTTGATGAAATGCTCCAGAAAGGATATATCCATCCCAGCTCTTCACCATGGGGATCACCTGCTATCTTCGTGGACAAAAAGGATGGCAGCCTCCGCGTGTGTGTGGATTATCGTCAGCTTGATGATGTCACCATCAAAAACAAATACCCGCTGCCAAGGATTGATGATTTGTTTGATCAACTCAATGGGGCCAAAGTATTCTCCAAGGTTTATTTATGGACTGGATATCGTCAGCTCAAGATTAAAAAGGAGGATATTCCTAAGACCGCCTTTACCAATTGGTACGGTCTATATGAATATACAATTATGTCCTTTGGTCTCACCAAGGCCCCTGCTTTCTTCATGCATATGATGAACAAAGTATTCATGGACTTCCTCTATAAGTTTGTGGTAGTCTTCATCGATGACATACTTATTTACTCAAGGAGTGAAGAAGATCACAAAGAACACCTCCGAGCAGTGTTACCATGACTCCGCGACCATCAGCTATACGCTAAATTCAGTAAATGCGAGTTTTGGCTCAAGCAGGTTGGATTTCTTGGACATGTGCTATCCGCAGAAGGTATAGCAGTGGACCCAAGCAAAGTAAATGATGTGCTCGATTGGTTGCCACCCACAACCGTACCACAAATCTGGAGTTTTCTTGGATTAGCCGGGTACTACCGTCGTTTCATTGAAGGGTTTTCCAAGATTGCTAAACCCATGAAGGAGCTGCTCAAAAAGGATAAGAAGTTTGAATGGACTAAGGACTATGAGAAAAGTTTAAATGAGCTAAAGATACGGCTGACGACCTCACCAGTGTTAACTCTCCTAGATATCTACCGCAGTTTTGATGTATACTGCGACGCCTCCAGACAAGGACTTGGATGCGTACTTATGCAAGATGGCAAGGTAGTAGCTTATGCATCGCGACAGCTACGACCCCACGATGGAAATTATCCCACTCATGATCTGGAATTGGCCGCGGTGGTTCATGCTCTAAAAATTTGGGGACACTATCTCATCGGGAAGAGGTGCCAAATTTTGACCGATCACAAAAGTCCCAAGTATATATTTATTGAGCCAAATTTAAATCTCCGTCAATGAAGGTGGCTTGAGTTAGTCAAGGACTATGATCTTGGAATAAATTACCACCCGGGTAAGGCCAACGTGGTCGCCGATGCACTCAGTCGAAAGCCTGTCATCCTGAATGTCATATTGGAATCCTTTCCTCCTGAACTTCAAGAGGAGATTGCTCATCTAAACCTGGCCATAGTTGATGATGGCCTTGCTAATATTTTGGAAGTCGTTCCCACCCTTGAAGAAGAGATCCGCAAGGCACAGCCTGATGACACCGTTCTACAGAAATGTGCCAAGAATGTGGTAGCAGGACAAACTTCAGATTTCTCAAAGGATCAATTCGGTATTCTTCAATTCTGTTGGGGATATAGCTATCAGCTATGACCTGCCCAGGAGGGGCTGGGTCAGCCCCAATGGTGGGTCACAAAGGAATCCCAATAAACATTCAAGGAGATAGTTTATTAAAGCTTATAGAAGGCCTAAGGCCTAGACGTGGCTTAAGGCCAAATATTGTAAACCGTCGTATGTAAGGAAAGACTTGTAAGCAAAGGCATGTAAAAGAAGTCACCGAGCCGGACATGCTGTATGAGCCGGCCGGGACTCTGTAGGCCACCAGGCGTCAACCCGTGTATATAAGGGGACGACCCGGTGGCGACAGAGGGCAAAAAAGAAGAGATATATAACCAAGCCGGCGGATTAGCCTCTTGGTGATCGAAACCCCAGCAATTCCAACACAACTAGACGTAGGCTTTTACCTTCATTGTAAGGGGTCGAACTAATATAAAACCTCTTGTGTCCTTTGTCCCAATTAACCCCTTTAAGCTTCCTAGTTGCGATGGCCCTACGACTAAGTCCTTTTGCTAGGACATCTGCCGTAACAATTCCACGACGGTTGGTGCCCACCGTGGGGCCAGCGCACAGTGGATGTGAGTTCTTGAAGGGCAGCTTCGAAGGGATCAAGGGATACGTTGTGGGCCAGATGACCAAGAGTCGTCGCGGCAAGCTCTACATCAACGACGAAGGATGGGGCCCCGAGGCCGGCTCAATTGAGTACGGGTACCGGGTCCCCTTCGGCGGGATTCATGTCTTCATCGGCCGGATCGGTGAATCAGGCCCTAAGTCGGACATCTGACCAACATCATCGAGACGGCTCAGCGTGCGAGACCCGCCCAGGCTCGACCCGCCGTAAACCATGCTTTTGTGGGTTGCATCCATGGAGGTGAACACTCGGAAGGATCAGTGGATGGCGGTGAGACGGCCATCTGTTCGGACGCTACATCATCAATAGGCGAGACGGACTCGTTATATCAGCTACAAGATGGAATGCTTGGGGGCTGTTCCGATGGCAGCAGTATTCCAGACCCCTTTGAGCCGCCAAATCGAGCTGGAGTCTTCATGGAAGGCACCCAGCCCGGGCAGAACTCCAAGGCTGCGGTGGCAACGGCCATCGGGTCGGCGATGGCCGGGTCAGGAGACCCCATGCGCTCCCCGGCTCAGATAATAATGGACCTCAAAGATAAGCTGACGGTTCTGTTGACTGCCGTGGTGGAGCCGGCGGATAAAGTTCAGCATGATGCGGGAGTGGCTCGGGTACGCGAAGAGATGTCACAAGTCAAGGAAAACTTAGTAGCTGAAGAGGTGAGGATGGCTGCGGAGCGGGCGGCTTTGGACGCTCGTGCTCAGCAGCTTCAAGTGGAGACTTTCCGGCTCTCGGTGGATCTAAACGCGTCAAACGAGGTCATGAGGAGAAGGCATCAGAAAACTCAATCACGTCTACTTCTGACACTTGATCCGAGGAACCTTTTCCATACACCTGGGGCCGGTCCAAGTAACCCGCCGGAAGAAAATCGGATAACGACACCCGAAGCACCAGTTCAGTCGCGGGCCATGGAACCACCTCGCATGTATACCGCTCCGCCTCATTATACGCCAACCCCGCCGGGTCACTTCTCCAATCCTTTGGAAAACCTCATCGCTGTGTCGGCTCGTTTGGCGGCTCTCCTGATGGAAGGCGACTCTCCGACAGCAGTCGAGACACAAAGGGTGAGGGAGCTTCTTCAGACAGCTCTGGCACGACAGGATGCGTACTCTTACAGACAAGACATAATCCATTCAACCCCTCGCCCGAGCTGGAGCCCGAGCTATAGCAGGCATATGGACTCAGCTGAGATGTCAAGCAACGCTCAACGCTGCAACCAGCCGCGCAGGCATGAGCTGGTGCAGACGGGAGCCATTAACTTAGCGGATCAGGAGAGGATTCGACAAGTGGCGGAGCGGGTGATTCAACTATCAGCTGAGCAGGCGGCTCATCAGACTTTCCTAGCTTATCCAGCAACCTCTGTTGAGGCAGGAGTAGCCACAAGGACTGGAGGCGTTCCTTGCTTGGTGCCGGCTATACGTAACGAGCGCTTACCTAAGGACTTCAAAGGGCCTCGTAAAGTGCCTAACTACATGGCTGATTTGCAGCCTGGGGCATGGATTGAGAGTTACGAGATGGCAATGGAGCTTTTGGACGTCAGCGATGCAGCAATGGCTAAGTATTTCACCATGATGTTGGATGGAACGGCTCGCACTTGGTCGAAAGGGTTGCCGCCCAATTCCATCGGCTCATGGGCGGAGTTAAAGGCCCGGTTCATCCAAAACTTCAAGGACACATGTAAGCAACCTATGTCAATCATGGACCTGACTAATTGTAAGCAGGAGGAAGGGGAATCCATAACCCATTGGGTGCGCCGGGTCAAGGAGATAATACATTCATCTGATAAGATGGATGCTGGTTCGGCAGTCTTAATATTGGAGAAAAATTGGCGTTTTGAACCTCTGAAACAGAAGCTGGGGTGGCTCAAGCGTGACTGCAATGACATGGGCCAGTTGATGGCGGCTATGGTTAAGTATGTTGATTCTGATAATACCAAGGATCCCTTGTCTGAGGAGAAAACAAGGAAGGGAAAGAAGAACGGCAATGATAAGTGTCACCAGCATAACCCGGCAAATCAAGGAGGTAATAAATGTAAGGCTGACGAATTTGTGGCTAACACCAATACATAGGGCAACAATCAACGGCGCAAGGGCAGGCAACCCCCTCGGTCAGGCGGGTCAGGTCCCACCCTCGAGCAACTATTGAATGAACCTTGCCCAAGACACGGCACACGGGAGCAGCCAGCAACCCATCCGTGGAAGGACTGTACAATCATGAAGGCATTTAAAAATTCAAACGCGTTTGATGGAGGTCACGGGCCTGGCGGCGGTTCAGGTGGAGGCGGCTTTCAGGGCTCGGGCGACGGTTCAGGTGGAAGCGGTTTTCACGGTCAAGGCCATACAGGTAACCAGGGAAGTTACAATCAACAATTCGGCCAAGGCAATCAGCAGCAATAGTCCGGATATCAGAGCAACCCAAAGCAGTTGAATACTGGGCAATACCATGTATTTACCACTAGTTTATGCAAGAGGGACCAGAAGCTTCATAAGAGGGCTGTCAATGCTGTTGAGCCAGTGATACCACGTTATTTGAGGTGGTCTGAACAGCCTATTGTGTGGAGCAGAGAAGATCATCCTCCCCGGGTTGACAACCCGGGTCACTTAGCCTTGGTAGTGGCACCTCAGGTCAGTGGATATAAATTCACTAAAGTGCTTATGGATGGAGGTAGTAGCATCAACATCCTCTACTATGAGACGTTCCTTCGGATGGGGTTGACTGATAAGAGTCTTAAGCAATCCAACACAGTTTTTCACGGTGTTGTACCTGGCAAATCGGCATACCCAGTTGGCAAGATTGAGCTGGAAGTAGCCTTCGGGGATGAATATGATTCCAGGGCGGAGAAGTTAACTTTTGAGGTGGTTAAGATCAAAAGCCCATATCATGCTCTGTTTGGACGGCCGGCTTACGCCAAGTTCATGGCTCGGCCGTGTTATGTGTATCTACAGCTCAAGATGCCGGGTTATAAGGGCACCATTACGGTGCATGGAAGCCGGAAAATAGCCTTGGAGTGTGAAGAAGGAGATGCTGAGTCTATTTGTGCAACAGAGGAGTTAAAATTTTATAAGGATAATGTTGACCCAGCAGACATGACGTCGTTAAAGAAGCCAACAACGGAGCATGAGCCGGTGATCAAATTCAAATCAGCTGATGATACCAAGACAGTTGACTTTGTGCCCAGTGACTCATCCAAGTAGTTCATCATCAGTGCCAACTTGGATCCAAAATAGGAAAGCGCGCTCATCGAGTTCATCCGTGAGAACCGGGACATCTTTGCATGGAAACCTTCTGATATGCCGGGTGTCCCGAGAGAACTCGCTGAGCACACTCTCAATATTGATCCAAAGTTTAAGCCGGTCAGACAGTTTCTCCGGCAGTTTAACGAGGAAAGGCGCAAGGCCATTGGATAAGAGGTGGCCCGGCTCTTGGCGGCCGGGTTCAGTGTGGAAGTTTTTCACCCAGAGTGGTTGGCCAACCCGGTGCTTGTACTCAAGAAGAACGGCACCTGGCGTATGTGTGTGGATTACACTGATTTAAACAAAGCTTGTCCAGCTGACCCTTTTGCTCTCCCTCGTATTGATCAGATCATTGATGCTACGGCGGTTTGCGCGCGTTTGAGTTTTCTGGATGCTTATTCAGGTTATCATCAGATCAAAATGGCAGTTAAGGACCAGGAGAAGACATCCTTCATCACTCCGTTTGGAGCCTTCTGCTATGTGTCTATGCCTTTCGTGCTTAAGACTGCCCAGGCGACTTATCAATGGTGTATGCAGAATTGCCTTCACAATCAGATTGGGCGCAATGTTCATGCTTATGTGGATGATATAGTGGTGAAGTCCAGAAAAGAGGAAACCTTAGTAACAGATCTGAAGGAGACCTTTGATAATCTCCGGGTCTACAAGATGATGCTTAACCCGGCTAAGTGTGTTTTTGGAGTTCCCGCTGGCAAACTCTTGGGTTTTTTGGTATCTAACAGAGGTATTGAAGCTAACCCAGAGAAAATTAAAGCAATCACCTCCCTAGCCAAACTGGTGTGCATCAATGACGTTCAATGGCTGGTGGGTCGTGTCGCTGCTTTGAGCCGGTTCATAAGTCGGTTAGGGGAGAAGGCGACGCCTTTGTATCAGATGATGAAAAAGACGGATGATTTCGTTTGGAGTGATGCTGCAAACTCTGCTTTTGAAGATCTGAAGAAACAACTTGTTGAGCCGCCGGTTCTTGCTGCTCCAGTTGAGAAAGAGCCTCTATTGTTATATGTAGCCTCTAACTCACGAGTTGTTAGTGTGGTGATTGTGGTGGAACGCAAGGAGGCTGGCAAGGAACATCTTGTCCAACGGCCGGTTTAATACGTCAGTGAGGTGTTGATTGAGTCTAAACAAAGATATCCACATTGGCAGAAACTCGTATATGGGGTGTTCATGGCAAGCCGGAAGCTCAAACATTACTTTCAGGGTCACCGAATCACTGTAGTTAGCTCTGCTCCATTGGGAGACATCATTCAAAATAGAGAAGCCACTAGACGAGTAGCCAAGTGGTCCATTGAACTTGGGTCTCATGGGTTGAAGTATGTACCACGTACTGCAATCAAGTCTCAAGCGCTGGTTGACTTTATTAATGATTGGACAGAACTGCAGATGCCAAAAGAGAAACCAGACAACACGTATTGGATGGTTCATTTTGATGGGTCCAGACAATTGGAAGGCTCAGGGGCTGGAGTGGTTTTAACTTCCCCTCGCGGTGACAAGTTTTGTTATGTGTTGCGACTAAGGTTTCCTTGTACTAACAACGCAGTAGAGTATGAAGCCTTGCTCCATGGTCTTCGAATGGCCAAAGAGATGAGCCTGAGCCGGGTCCAGTGTCTTGGCGATTCAGATTTGGTGGCTCAACAGGTGTCAGGCAAGTGGGATTCCAAGGACCCTCTCATGGCGACTTATTGCCGTGAAGTCGATGTTACTGCAGGACATTTTAAAGGTTATCAGGTGGAACACATTGACCGTAGGAAGAATGAAGCGGCAGACGCCCTAAGCCGGTTGGGGTATCAGCGTAAGCCGGTGCCACCAAACACTTTTTTTGGATGTTTTGCATAACCTGTCTGTTAAGTTACCTACAGAGGAAGATTTGGCCATTCCTGACCCAGAGGCACAGTTGGTGGAGGCTCTTCACGTCATCCCAGATTGGACAGTGCTATTCTTGGCTTACATGGCCCGGGGTGAGTTGCCAGCGGATGAGACCCTGGCCCGACAGATAACCCGGCGGTCTAAGTCAATGACGATTTCAGACGAAGAATTATACCATCGCAGCGTCTCCGGAGCGTTTCAGCGGTGTGTTTCTCCTGAAGGCCAAGAAATACTTCGTGAGATCCATGAAGGCGATTGTGGTCATCACGTCGGGTCAAAATCCCTTTGTGTCCAAGGCTTTTCGTCATGGTTTTTACTGGTTAATGGCTCATGCCGATGCAGAAGATATGGTTAGTAGGTGTGATGGATGTCAAAAATTTGCACGGCGAGCACATGTGCCGGCTCAAGAGTTGCGGATGATTCAAATCACCTGGCCGTTTGCGGTATGGGGGCTTGACATGGTTGGACCTTTCAAAAGGCCTAAGGATAAAAAGACACATCTTTTAGTGGCAGTTGACAAATTCACAAAGTGGATTGAGGCAGAGCCAGTGAGTAAGTGTGATGCAGCCACGGAGGTTCAGTTCATGAAAAAGGTGATTTTTCGTTTTGGTTTTCCACACAGCATTATCACTGACAATGGCACTAATCTATCCCAAGGGGCTATGGAGGAGTTTTGTCAATGTGAGCATATCCGGCTTGATGTTTCTTCTGTAGCCCATCCTCAATCCAATGGTCAAGCCGAGATAGCAAATCAGGAAATCTTAAAAGGTCTCGAACCCCGGCTTATGGTTCCCTTGCAGCGGCCGCAGGGTTGTTGGGTAGAGGAGTTACCCTCGGTGATGTGGAGTATCAACACCACTCCTAACAGGTCTACAGGTTATACACCTTTCTTCATGGTTTATGGAGCGGAAGCAGTGTTGCCTAGTGACATCCGTCATGACTCGCCCCGTGTGGCGGCTTATGTTGAAGCTAATAACGAGCAAGCCAGACAGGATGCACTTGACTTGTTTGATGAGGAAAGAGACTTAGCAGTGGCTCAATCAGCAATTTATCAACAGGACCTGCGCCGTTATCACAGCCACCGGGTTAAGTCCAGAACTTTTCAAGAAGGTGACCTGGTGCTCCGGCTTATCCAGGATCTATCAGATGCACACAAGCTATCCCCGCCTTGGGAAGGACCCTTTGTGGTTAGCAAGAACTTAAACAACAGGTCATATTACCTCATTGACGTTCGAGAGCACAAAGACTCACGTAAGTCGGAGGAGGAGACCCGTCGGCCGTGGAACATTGCTCAACTTCGGCCATACTACACCTGAGCCACCGGCTCTCATCATGTACATACTTTGATGTTGTATATACTATGATAAGTAATAAAGCAGGACCTCGGTCTTTTTCCTTTCAAAGATTACATATCTTTACTATTTTTTATTTAATATGACTATTAAGGAGTTGATCATATCGGAATCAAGTCTAACCTTTTTGGTCTGGCTTATGATCATATTCGAATCTAGCTGTAAACTATCATGGTCATTTGGGGGCTTCCTGTTCAAACATAGGTCCTATTCGAACCAAAGAGAACATAGCTGTCGTAACCCTCTTGATGGGCTCAAAAGGCAAACTCACTAGGGGGCTTCTTGATCGTATTCGAATCATAGCTTAACCCCTTTTGGGTTCGACTTGGATCGTATTCGAATCAGGGTCGTTAAAAACTTCTCAAGGTCATTTGGGGGCTTCCTGTTCAAACATAGGTCGTATTCGAACCAAAGAGAACATAGTTGTCGGTACCCTCTTGATCGGCGCAACGCCAAAGCCACTGGGGGCTATATGGTCGTATTCGAATCTTAGCTTAACCCCTTTGGTCCAGTTTACTGATCGTATTCGAATAAGAAACCCCTAGCCTTTAACTACAAGGTTAATTTATATTGGTTACCAACTGTTATTTGTTTTATTTGTCTTATTGGTCTTTTATTGTCTCAATTTTAAACAAGTTAGCACGGTCTTTTCACCGACTTAACTATTTGACAATAAGCCGCCAAGGCATTACATTCATCAGTCGTACCGAAGCATTGACTTCTCACAAAGATTGATTCATCAACCTCATCACCCGGATCGCATAAACTGATGGTCCAGAGGTAAAAAATACAGTTATGATTGTTATTTAAGAACAGTTGCTTTCTATGTTAATCAAGGTTTGTTTCCACCTGGGTTATTTTTCGCATCTGTTTTTCTATTTCATCTACTATGATAAAGTATTGGTTATACACCGGGTGTTCTGACCCGTTCGGTGTTAAACCGCCAAGCGAGTTTTTCTTTTTACAGGAACAGAGCTGAAATATCGCAAAGATAACCATGAATGTGACGCGTATATTGACATCAAGAAGCAAAGAGTCACACATGACATCTTGTGCGCGATGGCATAAGCAAAATATGCAGCTATTTTCAAAGCTAAGTCTATTACAAGGTTGTTAAAAAGCCCACAAAGATGGTTCTCACTCCTCCCTTGCCGGTTCACTTCCTTCTGTTAATTGGAAGCCGACGTTGGACCAGTCGAAGCCATTCACGGCGATGAATTCTGATTCTTCATCAATCAAGCCGGCTGGATCAACATCCGGAGAAAATGTATGTTGACGAACCAGCAGGATAAGGTCGGTCACCTTGTAGGAGGGAGTCACCAGCAACGAAGTCATCCGGTTCAAACAGAGACCCATCTTCTTTCACTGTGGGGTACCCTCTGTCTACATCCACCGGGTCTAGATCTGGCACCCAAGCCTTGGAGCGGCTTAGGGAATCAATGCTCCGGCTCTGGCACAGGATCGCTTGACTTCTTGGAACCTGGCGGGTAAGATCGACAGCTTTTTCAAGACATCATTGAGCCGGTTGGGTCCTTGATTGGCAGGAGAGATAGCGGAAAGTACCCGTTGTGCGCCAATGTACAACTGCTCCACTAAGGTATAGACCGCCTTCAGTTTAGTCATGTTGTCTTGGCTCAGATTCTTGCTTCGCGGGCCTTCACATATTTTGTACACAAAGGGTCAGCTAGCGGTTTACATTCCGAGTCAGCAGAAGGTACAAAAGGTCAGTACAGATGACTTACCAAAGATGGCGGAAACCATCTGAGACACCCGGTCCTTTAATCCGGTCAGCTCCGTAGTAACCTCTTCAAGAGCTTCTTCAGCTTTTTCGGTGCGTTGTGTCAGCAGCGTTTTCTCTTCAACCCAGGTTTTCTTCTTGGCGGTCAAGCTGGTTCTCAATTTCTCCATCTCAGCAAGACTCAATTGCAGTTTGGAGTCAGCAGACTTGATTTCTGCCTCCTGATCCGCCAGCCGGGTCTTCACATCAGTTAATTGCGAACTCAGTTCAGATAAGGCATTCTACAAAACATACACAGGTGTTTCAAGGTTTCAATTAAAGTTCAAGAGTCAAGATTCAAGTCTCAAGTACTTTGCACTGCAAAACCACTTGACACTTGGGGGCTAATGTATGCCAAAACAAATTCTTATGACTCTACTATACTTCAAGTCCCAAGTACTTTACAAAGTAATAGCACTTGGCACTTGGGGGCTAATGTATGATATTCAGCAAGTATCTCAAGGTTAAGCCGGATTACAATATTTGTTGAGTTCGGTACAAGACAGTTACGAAATTCAAAGTACCGGCTCGTTTATGGTCAAGTGAACCGACCCTTGGGGACTACCGGTGAAGTTTATTCTATTTTATTGGACTCCAGAAATATCTAAAGGTAAAGCTTTAGCCTATATCATAAGGTCCTGTAGCTCAGTTGGTTGGAGTGTTGGCCTATATCATAAGTCTACAGATCATTCAAGGTTTTATCATAATCTGAAGACTTGGGAGCTGGCAGAATATAAGTAATCCGGAAGAGCATACCTCATACTTCAGCTGCAACTGCTTGACCATTTCGATTTCGGAGTCACGGCTGGAGTGCACATGGCTCAGATAGCCGGACAATATGTTGTTGGCGTTCAGATGGCTATAATGAGAAATGTCAAAACACACTTTTTGTCTCTCCAAAGCCTCTTATTTAGCCGTGTGATGAGCCAACACGGTGGGATTCCCCGGCTCAACAAAGGGGCTTCCAGTGATTAGAACATCCTGGGCAGACAGTGATGGCGGGTTGGCTGAGCTGGATGGTCCGGTAGCAGAAGGATTAACGATGGTAGCGTCAGCTGACGGCTCAGGAGGATTTAATTGAGTATTGGCAGCCGGGTCTTCTGGTGCTTCCGTCTGAGGGGGAGAAGGTGGCATGGCCGGTTCAGGTGCAAGAACCGGCGGGTCTTCCGCCGGCCTAGTCACCTTGGCCTTCTTGGACTTGGCTTGGCCACTAAGAAAGATATTATGAAACAGTCAGTATAAAAAAGCAGTTTGAAAGACACGGAGGAAAGATGATTTCTTCCTTACCCAAGGGCAGTCTTAAAGGCCGGGAATTGAGTTTGAGATGAGTCGCCAGAAGAGCGAGACACCTCCTGCAAAGATAAAATAAAGTTAATAATACAAGGGAGAAGATCCATTAATGGAAGGTAAAAAGCGAATGAATAAACCTCATTCTGGCGCTTTTGAGGAGTTTGTTGAAGAATAGTAGGCGATTCATCGACGTTCCGAGCCTGACTGCGGCTCTCATGTTGCTACTTTTTCAAAATAAAATGAGGGTCCAGATAAGCCAAAGGGTGTGAAAGCCTTACTTTCGGGTTACGACTCGAAGATTCTATCTTGGCAAATGGGCTGAGATAGAGGAAATAGTTACCTCTTCTTCCACGGCCTGACTAGCCCCCGTGTCGTCCTGGCAATGATCAGTGTTAATAAGATTATTAAAAATCTAGCCAAGGGAGTCAAGGGCTACCTTCTACTCAGAAGTATCATCATCAAGCTTCAACTGATCTTCAGCGGTGCTTTTCTTCTTCTTCTTAGATCTCCGGGTCGTCTTCTTGGCGGTTATGGCGGCGGCTCTGGCTTTCTTGGCGGCTTCGTGATCGTACTTGGCTTTCCATAAATCAGATTTGGCCTATAAACAAACAAGCAAGATGAAAGGTCATGCAAGTATTTAAAATAGCTGAGAAAAATGCAAAGAGGAAGAGAGTAGAGGTTCTTTACCTCTGGCACCGGGTTAAGCTTGCAGAAAGGGTTTAACCTGACTTTACTACAGTCTTCATATTTACCATTCACTAGAAGAGTTGACATTGAAACAATATCTTCTTCCGTTAATTGAACAGAGATGTGACGAAGAGAGTCATCTGGGCCTCCACCATATTCGTACATCAGTTTGGATCGGCGGCTTAGAGGGATGACCCGCCACGCAACCCAGCAACGTGTTAAGTCAACTCCGGTTAAGCCGTTCCCCAATAAAGCATTAATCCTTTTAATAGATGGTATCAGCTTCTTGCGTTCGGCGGAAGTGAGCTTGTCAGGGAGTGCAAATTTGGAGTCAAGACGCTCTGCGCGATAACCCAGCAGTGGATGCTCATTTGCTGGTGAAGTGTCTTGACAATAGAACCAAGTCTGATTTATCCTTGGGATGACTCGGCAAGACTATTTGGGGGAAGATGGCGCCTTGTCGATGCTGAATTGAGATACCAGCAAGTTCCGGGCTAGGGCCATTGGTGCACTCATTCTGGCGGTTCAGATAAAAATACTCTCTAAAGAGTTCCACAGTCGGTTCTTCTTGAAGGTACACCTCGCAGAGAACTTGGAAGTTGCAGATATTGGATATGGAATTAGGCCTGATGTCTTGGGGGTGGAGTTTGAAAAAATGGAGGACATCTCTGAAGAACTTTGAGCAGGGTGGGGAAAACCCACGGTTCATGTGATCAGAAAAGACGATAACTTCACCATATTTTTGATTGGGCCGTTCCTCCTCCGGGTCAGGCGCATGGTAGGACATAACATTCTTCCCTGGCAAGAAAACTATGGTAAAAAATTCCTTCAAATTGTCCTCAGTGACTGTTGAGGGAACCCAGTTGCAGACAGTCGGTGCTTTAGCCGGCATGATGTTCAAAAGACAAACTAAAAAGAAATCAACATGCCAGTTTAATTCAATGATAATGGTGACATTAAGTGATAATGGTACAGGGGAGTAATGGCGGCTTAAGTAAGGGCCAATGTCATATAAGGAAAAGTAAGCCGGCGCAATAAGCCGCCATGACTTCAGATATTTGAGAAAGCAGATTCGGCTAAGTGTTGAGACAAACAAGTTTCCTAAATTACTTGATATTATTCTAGATCAAATGGTTGTTCAAAATGGAAAAAATTCTAGACCTAAAAGTTTAGCACAGATGAGTTTGAAGTCCTAATGAGGCCTTTATACTGGGAAAAGGGATCTACTAGTGTCAAGAGCAAGCACAAAACAACTACTGCAGAAACATGTATCTCTTTTTGGATCAAGAAGAGGCTGCAGGGAAGAACTACGAAGAACTACAATGAACCACGAAGAACATGCGAAAAACCTAGAAAGTCCAAATGCAGATCTGAGGAGCAAGAAGGGAAACACTTACAGCCACAGATCCTCCGCAGAAAGTCGCTGTCGTTTTCTGGACTGATTCCGGTCGATGCAGCAGCTAAGGTTGACGGAGGGGAGGTGCTCTCTGACGGCGACGGAGCTCGAGCAGCAGCAGAGGTCGCGAGATGAGGAAGACGAAGAAGAGAGGAGAATGAGAAAGACAGGGCGCGTGCCTATTTATAAGGGGATAAGCGAACAGGCGGGCGCGAAAATCAAGGAAGACCCGAATAATGGTTATCCAACTAAACGGACGCCTCGATTCTCGGAAGGCATTAAAGATGAAGATCCGTTGAGAGATGACGTCATAAAAGTTTTTGTGTTTTCAAGAGATGACGTCATGGCGGGTTACAAAAACATCTGCGAGGATAAGAATATGGATTTTTGTTTAAGTATTGAAGATTGACAAAGAACAAAGTTCAAAATCAATCTGGGGCCTAATGTTGGGGATATAGCTATCAGCTATGACCCGCCTAGGAGGGGCCGGGTCAGCCCCAATGGTGGGTCACAAAGGAAGCCCAATAAACATTCAAGGCGATAGTTTATTAAAGCTTATAGAAGGCCTAAGGCCTAGAGGCGGCTTAAGGCCCAATATTGTAAACCGCCGTATGTAAGGAAAGACTTGTAAGGAAAGGCATGTAAAAGAAGTCAGCGAGCCGGACATGCTGTATGAGCCGGCCGGGACTCTGTAGGTCACCAAGCGTCAACCCGTGTATATAAGGGGACGACCCGGTGGCGACTGAGGGCAAGAAAGAAGGGATCAATAACCAAGCCTCTTGGTGATCGAAACCCCAGCAATTCCAACACAACTAGACGTAGGCTTTTACCTTCATTGTAAGGGGTCGAACTAGTATAAAACCTCTCGTGTCCTTTGTCAAGATTAACCCCTTTAAGCTTCCTAGTTGCGATGGCCCTACGACTAAGTCCTTTTGCTAGGACATCTGCCGTGACAATTCCACGACAGATTCCGTGGAAGGATTTGTGTACCAAATCAGACGGATATAAAACAGAAGATCTTGTCGGAAGCACATGAATCTTCGTATTCTACTCACCCTGGAGGTACGGAAATGTATGATGATCTGTGACAAGTATTTTGGTGGGATGGGATGAAGAAAGACATTGCTTATTTTGTAGCCTGTTGCGACATATGCAACATGGTAAAGGCAGACCACCAGAAGCCAGCCGGACTTCTCCAACCCCTGCTAGTCTCACAATGGAAATGGGATGATGTCTGCATGGATTTCATCATAGGAATGCTCAAGACTCCGCGGGGCAATGATGCAATCTGGGTCATAGTGGACACCTTAACCAAGGTTGCTCACTTTATCCCGATCAGAACCACGTATCGAGCAGATGAACTTGCACAGTTGTATGTATCCAGGGTAGTCAGTCTGCATGGAGTACCCCGAACCATCACTTCTGACCGAGGTTCACTTTTTACCTCCGCTTTTTGGTCAAGTCTCCATCAAGCCTTGGGGACAACACTGAAATACAGTACCGCTTATCATCCCCAGACCGATGGCCAGACCGAGCGGGTGAACCAAATACTCGAAGATATGATGCGAGCCTGTGCTTTGGCCCAAGGATCTAAATGGGAAGACTGCCTGTCATATGTCGAGTCCTCTTATAACAACAGCTTCCAGACCAGTCTAAAGATGTCACCATATGAGGCTTTGTATGGCCGTAAGTGCGGCACTCCTTTAAATTGGTCTCAAACCGGAGATAGCCGTATTTTCGGGACGGATCTCATGATGGAAGCTGAGAAACAAGTTAGGGAAATCAGAGACAGATTGCAATCAGCCAAATCTCAACAGAAGAGTTATTATGATGCAAAGCACCGACAGATCAGTTTTGAACCCGGAGAACAAGTATACCTCCGAGTCACCCCTATGAAAGGAGTCAAGAGATTTCAAACTCGTGGAAAGTTGGAACCCAGATTTATTGGTCCATTTCCCGTTATGTCACGAGTGGGTACTGTTGCATATCAGTTGGAACTGCCCCCTAAATTGTCGGACGTGCACAGCGTGTTTCACGTTTCACAGTTGAGGCGATGCATATCACCGCCTGAGAAAAAGACTGATATGACTGAGGTAGAGTTGGCAAAGGACTTAACATATGAATAGAGGCCAGTTAAAATTTTGGATCAGATGGAAAGGGTCACACGCAACAAAGTAAGAAAGTTCTACAAGGTTCAGTGGGCGCATTACACAGAGTCAGAATCCATGTGGGAACGGGAAGAGTTTCTCAAGACACATTATCCTGAATGGTTTTCCCAAGCAACCGAATCTCGAGGACGAGATTCATTCTAAGTGGGGGAGGTTTGTGACATCCTGGTTTTTGCCCTCCTTTATTTGCCTGATTTTCAGTTGGTTTGATTTTGAATTTGGAGTTTTTGAATCCTTTCATATGGACTTAAACACTTGAGTACCCCTTGGCTTTCACCCAAGTGTCCCATTTCCCCCCTCTAACCATCATTCCCACTCTGGTTCATCTCAAAATAATATTTGGAATGTTTTTCCTTAATGAAAAATATTCATTTCCCTCTCTTAAACCCTAGCTAGATCAATGTGCTCCAAAGCAACCCCAACTTTTCTTGCCCACATAAATCTGAGAAAATTCACAAAAATTCTTGGAACCCTAGGGCACCTTCCTGAGCAAAAATATTGCATAACTTTTTGGAATATTTTTGCTACAGAAAATATTTTCTGTTCTAGACAAAAATGGTAGTTTCTATAGCAACTACCATTTTACTTGCTCCTTTGGGGCTGATTTTTCTTGTGCATCATCACCCTAGTAGATGATTGCTACCCTCCAAAACTCGGCTCCCAACTCCCAGCCATTTGACCACAGTAAGCTATCAAAGTTACTTATCAGAAACTTACTAGGCTTGTGAAATCTCTTCTACTGCGTCTGGATCCAAACCAAAGTGTCGTAACATTCAAAACTACCACGAACAACATGCTAGACATGAAGTTTGGGCTTAGGTCGGCATGAGGTCAGAGTTCACGCGGTGACCGCATTCATCCAGGCCTGCTGGCATGCAGCCGACACGCTCTGCGACACGTCCGAGCCTCTGTTGATCGCGTGCTCGCTTCCCTACCTGCCTAAGCGTGCCAAACCTCGCCACCATCTTCGTCTTAGCCCCATTAACTCTGCCCTGGCGCTCGCCAATGCCGGAGCTCGCCGCAGCGAGCACGGGCACGGTCCGGCCAACGAAACAGTGCGGTGCGCACTGTGCTCGTCATCACCCTAGTGCCCCTGTGATCGTCCCCGCTCGCCCACAGTCCCCGCGTGAGCTCCGTCTCCTTCTCCCTCTCTCACTGACACCGCTCGTCGTCGGGCGCCGTGTCCAGGTGTCCACCAGCGAAGCCCGAACCCCCCCCTCGACGCTCAGCTATAAATAGAGCCCTCCCCCAGCCTCCTCGAGCATCATCCACCACTCTCAAACACTCCACAACCTAGTAGAAGACTGTAGCATGGCTAAGCAAGCCGCGGGCCGCCGTCCCTGAGCTTGAGCTCGCCGGCGATCCCCTCAGATCGTTCCCGTAGCTCCGGCCCATCCTAGGCCTGGGAAACCCTTCCAGGGCCTCCGCCACTCTGCGGTGGTGCCGTTCTGCCTGGTTGGAACCCCTGGAGTCGCCTCTGCTCGCCATCGTATTCGTCTCCGGCGAGCTCTGCTTCCTGTCTCCGCTAGAGAGGAAGATTCTGACGCCGTCCGACCACCCCTAGCTACTCTACGGGTACGGGAAGGTGCGCCTCAGTCTCCTCTCTCGATCCCTCCCTCTCGTTTTGGCCAGGGAGCCCTCGTCACCGGCGTTTGCTCCGGCGAAGCCACGTCACCCATGTCTCATTTCCCCTCTCCCCCTCATCTGACTAGCGGGGCCCGCTAGTCAGCCACTCAGTACGCGCGCGAATCGGTACAAGTGGTGGCGCCCCGAGGCTTTACGCCTTCGACGTCACCCCCCCTCCAGTCTGTTTATTTAAATTCAAATTCATATTTATCAAACAGCTTCAAGCAGCTATAACTTTTCAACGATAAGTCCAAATGAATTGATTCTTTTTGCATTGCGTTCTTTGCAAAGAAATCTAGCAACTCACCAAAAATGGGATATTTTTTCCCTGTTGCCTAGATTTTCTGGTGAATTTCAGAAGGTTTCTTGATGATTTCTTTTTGTGTTTGTAATTGTTTTCAAAGCAGTGAGGCTTGTCTTGAGGATCACCAGGAGGCCTGTGAACCTCATCTGCACTAAGGCAAGCCACAACAACATTTTCATGGTGCCATTGCAATATTTGTGATTTACCTACTTAAATGAATGATTTAATCCATGTATATAGATCAGTATTGTGTTATTTATATTCTGTTAAGTGTTTGTTCAAGTTAATATGCTTGTGTTACAGAAAGTTTAGAGCTAACCTAGTTGATAAAGAAACTAGAAATTATTTTGTTGTGAGAGAAATAATATGGTTATGCATATAAGTAATTAATTGAAGCTATTTTTCTTGCATGGGAAAATGGTAAAACTTGTTAGAAAAGATGATGTTTAATGTGAGGTTTAATCTTGACCAGAGGAGTGTCAAGAGTTGTTGATGGTTATGCTTAGTGTGGATATAGTTGGCTCAGTCTTTTCCGGTATTATGTGATGCATATGTTATTGTTGCACTTCATGGCCTACTATGACACCAGTTATTTTCAATTTAAGTTGAACCTGATAATAATCCAACTTGAATATATCATTGACCGGGTCATGGTTCCACTGAATCGAGTTTTTCCCAGTGCAACCACATTTTCCTATATGGGAAGGCCTTTATTCGGTCCGTTGTCGTGCCTCTGGTCGGTGCGTCCAACTAGGGAAGGTTATGGGCGTGCAGTACCCTGGCCGGGTAAGCAGACATAACCTTGTGAGCCCATTGTTGAGATTTTTGGTACCATTCCCCGTGAGGGACGTTTGGCCACGATGGTGGTCATTGTATCTTTGGTAGACACGGGGCCACCCAGGACTAGCTCGGTTGGGGAGTGGGACGGAGTGGCCGAGAGAGTGTCATGGAAATGGAGGGGTTTCATCGGAATGCCGTTGGTCCACCCGAATGGGAGTACGAGGCCATGGGTTCCGTGGTGTGGGTACAGTGCGCTACCTCTGCAGTGTATTAATCTATCGATAGTAGAGTCCACGGTTATGGACACGCTCGAAAGTAGGTCACACCATGGGTCAACATATAATAAAATTTGCACCCTAAGTTATGAACTCTGCACTATTGAGGACTCCGAGAAGGCCATCGGGTTGGACATGACCAAGTGTTGGTCGTGGTTGTGATTGCCGGAATGATCATTGTTTTACACCTAGTATGGGTCATGGTTGTGATCGCCGAAAGGATCATTGTTTTAGACCTAGTATGTGTCGTGGTTGTGATCTCCAGAAGGATCATTATTTAGACCTAGTATGGGTCGAGGTTGTGATCACCAGAAGGATCACGAGATGTTCATGGTTAAGATTTGGAGGTTGGTAAGGTGGTGATCCAAGAAGTGATCACCGTTGGTAAGAGGAACTTTTCCTCACAAGGTTATGATCACAGCATGTTGAAAACATATATTGTTGCATTATTAATAATTGGTTAAATATCATGATATTTTTTGTCATTATGTTTATGTATGTTGTGAGCATGCAAGTACATTCAATGTACTGACCTGGCGTGTCATGCCAGATTTCAGGAAAAGCCTTGTTGGAGAGGAGTGTTGTCCGAGTCTAGGTCGTGTCCACATTGGTGTCCCTATACTATGGAGCTTCCGCACGATGTTGTTCCGCTGCCGCGTAGTTGTTATGATCGAGGCCTTTATGTTCACTAAATAATGTACATATTGTTCAGCCGCACCGTGCGTGCCGCTTGGCCTCGCTACCTGTTGCAATGTAAACTTTGATCCGCTAGCATCAATAAAGCGGTTGTTTTCTGTACCAAGATGTTGTGTGTTGCCAGAAGACATGGTCTCCGGGCTGGCAATGCATGGTAAACCGGTTACTCTGAGCCGGGGTGCCACATGATGCAATTGAGAAAATGCCATGTCCTAAAGATATCAAAGGTATTCGTAGTTTCTTAGGTCATGCTTGTTTCTATAGGAGATTTATCAAACACTTTTCCAAAATTTCTAGGCCTCTTACAAACCTTTTGCAAAAGGATGTTCCTTTCATTTTTATGATGATTGTTTAGAAGCCTTGGAAACACTCAAGAAAACCTTAATTTCTGCACCTATTGTTCAACCACCTGATTGGAACTTGCCTTTTGAAATTATGTGTGATTCTAGTGATTATGTTGTTGGTGTTGTTCTAGGACAAAGAGTTGATAAGAAACTGAATGTTATTCATTATGCTAGTAAAACTCTAGATAGTGCTCTACTACTGAAAAAGTATTCCTAGCAGTGGTGTTTTCTTGTGATAAATTAAGATCTTACATTGTTGATTCAAAAGTTATTATTCACACCGATCATGCTGCTATAAAATATCTTATGGAAAACAAAGATGCTAAACCTAGACTTATTTGATGGGTTCTCTTGCTACAAGAATTTGATTTACATATCACTAATAGAAAAGGAACTGAGAATCCCATAGCTGATAACTTGTCTAGGCTTGAAAATGTGCTTGATGACCCACTACCTATTGATGATAGTTTTCCTGATGAGCAGTTAGCTGCAATAAATGTTTCTCATAGCATATTGGGCAATCAAAGAACTCAACTATGATTTCAAACTTGCCGGTGAAAAGAGGTTATTTGATATTAGTTCATTAGAAGAATGGAGAACCCAAGCTTATGAAAATGCCAAGTTATTTAAAGAAAAAGTTAAAAGATGGCATGATAAAAGAATCCAAAAGTGTGAGTTTAAAGTTGGAGAATATGTTCTTTTGTACAACTGTTGTTTTAGATTCCTTGCAGGAAAACTCCTCTCCAAATGGGAAGGATCCTATGTTATTGAGGAGGTTTATCGGTCTGGAGCTATCAAAATAAATAATGCTGAAGGTACTAACCCGAAGGTTGTTAATGGGCAATGAACAAAACACTATATCTTAGCTATGCTCATTAATGTTGAAAGTAATATTATCCAAACTATGACACTAGGAGAACACATAAAAGAGTCCTTCTGGAACACTCTAGAATCATGAAAATAAGGAGGTACGTGATAGGGTAAGTAAACGGACTCCGAAAAATCCGCAAAAATATTTCCTGTCAGCTTTGGAATGTTACAAAAATTAGGAAAATAAGAAACTTCCAGGAAGTGCACCCTGGTGGGCACAAGACACCAGTAAGAAACTTGCAAAAAAGTCTGAATCCTTCCTCAGTAAGCCTTGGGCCTCCTTTTATATGTCAAAAGGGGTTGCCATAGTGGCACACATGAGGTGGAAAGTATGTAGTGTACAAGTCTATCGCCTGGCACCGTAGGAAAAACGCATTTAATGCGCTACCAACGTGCCCTCTTGCTTTATCGAGGACGGTGAAGAAGCTCGTCCCATCCGTTGCCGCATCGCCTTGCTCTGACGCGTGTCCAGTCTGATGAGGCATGCAACGCCACGCTGGCTGGTTGTTTGCTGAGCTGGTGCGGTGGCAGGGCCTTCATGAAGATCAGCATGCCACCATGCAGGTGCTTGGCTAGTTGGCCTAGAAGCTGCATGCTGCCACGCAGGCGCTCGCCTAGTTGGTGCGCTGGCCGCCATGTCGGAACAGGCGCGGGGCAGCGAAATTCTGCCAAGTGCAGGCCTGGTCTTGGCTCCGTAGATGCCCCCGGCAAGGGTCTTGCCGGTGTCTCATGGGCGTACCCGGCAAGGGTTTTGTCGGGGGCTTGCGAGCGTCCCCGGTAAGGGTCTTGCCGGGGGCCTTCAGTCCTCCTCGGCAAGATCTTGTCGGGGGTCTTTGTCTTCTGGTGCTCATCTAGGCTTGCAGGCATTTGGTTTTCTCAAAGATCTGCATGCCACCATGCAGGCCCTCCCGAGCCTTGGTCTTGACGCGTCATAACTCTCAGGCTCAAGGGTGGCGGTCTTGCTGGTGTTGGGCAAGTTGCCCCGGCAAGGCTCTTGCTAGGGCCATGTAGGCCGTCCCGGCAAGGCTCTTGCCGAGGGAAGCCCATCTTGTCCCCTTGCTCTTTATGTTTCTGGCTTGAGTCCTGCCTCGGCAGCCTTGCATCTTTTCGTCCTCTGCCTTGCCAAGCCCGACCGCAGGTGTGGCTACGACTGCCCATGCACAAGTAAAGAGGTACATAAAGGCCCCTACTTTTGTACATCGACAGGAGCCCTTGGGCCTGGGCCACATATAAGCGCAAGGCGTTGTTGGGCCAGGCCCAAAACGGTGCGCGGGCATGCATGGCAGAGTTTTAACTGCAGCAATCCCTTCGCTAGTTGCACTTCCCCATGACCCGCATTGAGTGCGTGACGTGGGGTTTGTGCGTGGAATGACCGCACCATGCTTGTGTCACCCCACGGTGAATAGTAAAGAGGCGGCCTGCGTCTTCCCCATAAAAAAGGGAAAACTGTAGGTCTGCTGCTTATTTTCTCTCCCCGCCTCTCTCAACCTTGGAACCGTCGTTCCACGTTTCCCACCACTCCCATCTTTTTCGCCACGTACGCCGCATGCATGGCGTGGGGTAGGTGGCGGACGCACGGGATATGGGAAGGCACGCCATGGCCGATACCCAAGCGCATTTGATTGGCATGGGAGGGCGGTCGATGACCTAACTCGTCGCTAACTTAATGAGCCGGACTTGAAAGGGCTCTTAAGAGGCGTAGAGCCAGTCTTCAGCCTTCCCTGCTTGGCTATAAAAAGGGTACTCGGGAGGAGGAGGAGAGGCATCCCCTCGTGTCGCCTCCATTCTCCATCCACCACCATGCCGAGAGGGCGCGACCGCGGCCATCCTTCTGCGAAGGCGACTAGATCATCCTCTCGTCAGAGAGCCACGATGGTTAAGCAAGTGCCAGACACCCAAGGTGGAGGCGCCGGACGGGGTCTCGGTCGGCGAGGTGGTCGAGGCAGAGGTGGGCACGGAAGGGGGACACATGCGACATCACCATCTCCGCCACCATCTCCTGCTGCTTCGTCGAGCGGCCATGTCGAGGACACGACGCTGGAGTTCATCTTGAAGTTGCATGAGCCGCCGCGTAGCCGCCTTTGCCTCCCCGAGGCATTCGCGAGGGTGCTGGAGATCGACCAACCACCAAGGCCGAGACTTCACATGAAGGGGTGTTGCAATGGCGACATATGGGCGAATACAAGGTTCCCCATCCCTCATGTAATGCTTCTTTGTCGGGGTTGGAAAACCTTCGCACGCACCCACTGCTTGATGAAGGGGCACGTTCTCCACTTCAAATTAGTGGAGACCGACCTGCTCTCCATCAAGGTCTTCGGGCGCTCGGGAAAAAGGTTAGGGTGTTGCGCGGCGAGCTTGACCGACGACGAGAGCTCCTCCTTTAGCGACGGCGACGAGGAGGGCACCGGTGGGGAGGACAACGGTGACGGGTCTAACTAGACGTTGGACGCCCCATCCCAAGACGACGTCGGCAGCAGCACCATCCGCACCTAGCCTTCTCCCCGGTAGAGTGATTTGCCGGGGGTAGTTCTTGGCGGCGGCTCCTCGAGCCAGCTCCTTGAACTTCTCGGGGCTGTCGCTTTTGGTGGCTGGCGCTGGAAGGCCGGAGAAGACGAAGAAGGCAGGTGGCGGGCCGTCAAATTGGAGTAGGATGGCATCGATGCCTTTGTCTCGTATTGTTGGCCCGCTACCTCATCTTCTGGTTTCTTCCCCTGCACCGTTATCACCAGCCCTCTTATGGGCGGCCGCCGGGACGTTCTCTTGGTGTCTTCTGCTGCTAGTACCTCGCCCCCTACATCCTTCTCTTCTTTATATTGATGGAGTATCAAGTACAAAGTTGATCTACCTCAAGATCATATGTTGTGGTCTAAAACCTGAGGGTATGATGAATAATGTCATAATCATCTATCGACTCTCCTGGCCTCGGCTTATATAATGTACCAGAGGCATAGAATAACAAGAGTCCTAGTTAAATACATTGGTGAAGATGAGTCCTTTGTCTTGAACATCAAGTCTTGTGGAACATTCCTTGTATGCGGCATGGGCTACCCGAAGTGGACCATGAGTAAACCTCCATGGGGGTCCTCGTCCCGATCCACCTGGTCGAGAGATGACATAGTGAGTACCCCCTAGTCCAGGACACCGTTAGTAGGCCCCTGAACCGGTCTTCAAGTCGGGGACGCTCCTCGGTTCTTCCGAATTGCTCTTCATCTTTGGTCGTTGGTCTTGAAAACCGGTTCAGCAAATCTTCCCATCTTTGATCTTAAGGATCGCCGAAGTGAGTCCCGAGAGTTTACACGTCGGGTATCTGAGGAGCCCCTTAAATCTTTGGCCTTTATCAATGCCTTGTTATTTTTACGCCAGACCTCGGGTTTGAAGTGCTTCCCGTGCGGCGGTGTATCCGAGCTCCAACGCCGGAATGTAGCAGAGCTGTCTTTTTGAAGTCGAGCTCCAACACTATTCGGCATTCGAAGTATCCTCTTGTGTCCAAGCTCCAGCGCCGAACTAAATATGAGGCGTCTTTTTACAGCCGAGCTCCAACGATGGTCGGCATACGAGGTATCATATATTACCTTGGCTTCTGAAATTTTGAATGAGTTCATCCGAGCTTAAATGCCGGAGTATCCTTATATGGAATGAGCCACTCGAATCTGAGCTTTATGCTAGACCACTTCCGAGCCCCAACGCCGGACTGCATCTGAGCTCTAATGATGGTCAGCATCCGAGGTGTCATAAACTACCTTGGTCTTTAAAAGATTAAACGAATTCATCCGAGCTTAATGCCAGAAATGCCCTCTATGGAGGCAGCCACTGGCGCCCGAGCTTTATGTTGAACTGCTTCCGAGGTGGTGCACCACCCCGACTGCGGGCTGATTTTTTGTGAATATTTTCGATTGGTGACATTTATTCTCTGCCGAGATATGTAGCTAGTAGCCCTCAAGGTGTGTGTCGGCCTAAAATCCGAGATGCACATTAGAGGAGATAGTGATCGGCGGACGGGCCCTTGAGAGAGGGTTTTGAGAAGTCGCCATAACATATTAACTTGATGCCGGATAAATCCTAGATGGTGCCTACTATTGTCTAAAGACGCGTTTGCGCATAGTCCGGTCCAGCCGAACATTCAACACTTTGAATTTTCTGCATTGAATAGGCAATGCAGTAGCCCCCAAGACACTGGTCGGGTGGCAACACCATATCAGGGGATCGATGTGCCCCTTTAATATTAGTGAATGATAAGCTCGAAGACCAGTAGCCCCTGAGCCTCAATGCGGGCACAGGTGGCCGAATTAAGGATCGATATCCAGAGTAAAATCACAAATTATGTGTAATGATTCTATGTATCCAAGTACTTTACATCATTAATGCTCGGATTCGTACTGTACAAAACTTTGTTGACCGACCATTGGCTTCAACCTCCTTGGATAGAAGCCGGGGAGTGTTTTTCCTACTTTATAGAGCCGTTATAAGGGCAAAGATTTATGGAAAACAAGGCAATCCGGCCATATGGTTTTATAAACAAAGGTACGCAGAGAGATATGAAAACATCTTCCAAAGAAAATAATCCCGCTACCGGTTCCTTCCTTTGGGTTGTCATGCTGATCATGATCATGAAACCCCACCTCCAATCAATGTGGGAGGAAAATATTGAGGATTCAGTTCGGGGAAAGTTCCCGAACTCTATGGTATTAATGAACCAAAATTTTCACTTGTGTCATTGCCGACCAATTATATCCTTTAAGATCGATAGCTTTCGGCTTCACCCAGTCTGAGGTACTAACTCGGATGACCCGGTAGTAACAATCACAGAGGTGCTCCCTTTACCACCTAGACGAACAATCAGGAACGTAGAGGTAAGCACAGGAGCCAGGCAACCCAGCTTGGCCAAAATCTAAAGTCAAAGTGATGCATATTTATGCCTTTATAACAATGATTGCGTAAGGCAGCCTCGTATATTCAATACAAATGCCGATGATATGTTTACTTTGACTCTGTTGCGACCGTTTATCAGTTGAAAGTGGCCCATCGTCGGCTTCCACCCCCTTGTAGATGCTACACAGGGTGTTTTCGCGATAACAAAACAACCTTTAGCCGACGTCTCGGTGCCCCAAGGTGGTTGTGTTAGCGGAAACGAGGCAATCAGATATGCGGGCATTATAAATTTCACTTAGTCATAGGAGCTTAAAATTGGGAGACCAGTAACTAGCCCTCGGTTAGTGTTCAGCGATAGTCGAGGTCAAACCGTAAACACTTTGGCCAATGTTATGAATGTCGTCATTTAACACGGGGTGACCTCTGTCGATCTTATAGTTTGATACAATCATTGAATTGCTGACCAGTTTACGCTTATTGTGACTGTCAGTTTTCGCCTTTCTCCGCTGAGGCACTTAACCATGCTAGCTGGAAGCACAATCGCAGTGGTTCTCCCTTTGCGCACCTAGCCGAACAAGGAGGAACGTCATAACAGCTGGGCAACCCAACTATTGACCGAAGACACAATTCGAAACTGATGCATATAAAGCAATATTCGAGAACATTTTGCCGGGGACTCCTCGGAGTACCTTGGCTTTTGGTTGGTTCGGCTCTAGTCGCAGCCCCCCCTCCCCCCCGCCCCCGTTGATATTGTAGATGCTTAAAAAGTGTCCGACGGTGTACTGCAGGATTTATGCTCGGACCCGACACCGAGGGGCAGGTCGGCAGGAAAAATGCCGAACTATGGGTCGAAAAAGATTTCGCAAGCTGGATTATTACGCAGGGTACCTCGGTCAAGAGGATGTCCCACCTCATAAAAGAAAGACACGCAAATAGATCAAATGTGCCATAAGCTGAAAAAACCAAAAAAACTTATGCGGAAACTTTACATCCGAACTAAATCAATTTTTTTGTGCCAATCTGAAAATTGGTCTTAAAATTAGTTTATGCTTCCGTCGTGCTTCAACATGACACATCCGATCTCAAAACGTCAAGTGGGTTAGCCTTCGGCTTCAACCTCCTATCCCAAAGGCGGAGTACTTCTCGTTAGGCCATCTTAGCGAACTAAACTTGAGCGGTCATTAGAAATAAAATAGGCTATCCGGCAATTGACCACACACTTGAGCGAAAAAGGAGTGATAGAAAAAGATTTTACCATGACTAGGAAGAAAACACATTTACTATAAAATGTGTCATATAAATTTAAGAGCCCCCCATTAACTTGGGTAAGAGAAGTGTTTTAAACAAATAACGTATGTGAGCATGGTCGAACCGAACACAAATTAAAAATTTAAAACTTTCAGCATAAAAGCGACTTAGCTGGTTAATGTGTTCGGCATTGATGACGCGGTCCGAGCTTACGGCGGGACGAGGTCCCAGCCCCCAAGCCGGTCGTGAGGTGCCAGAACAAAGAGCTCAACGCTCCGAAGTGGAGACATAGCTCGGCTGATGCAGGCCGGCAGTGTGACGCCGAAGAATCGGGCGTGGGTTAATGAAGTGATGACGAAGCCCCCGGTCCAGCCGAGGTGACGTGGTATGTCGATACACCGAGGAGACAGCACTGCCCAATCCAGATCATTTACCTATGCACAGAAGATAGTGCAAGCCGGAGATAATAGTAATAATAGTAATAATAATAATAATAATTAAAAAAAGTTGTATGATTAATAATTTGTGCAAAGTGAGTAATAAAAGAAATATGGCCCGTGCGCCGAACGCCCGACGAGGTAGAACCCTCTTGATGATGCCGAAGTCCCCGAGGCAACCGAACATGTCGGTATGACAATTCAATCAACAAGGTGATCATGCGAGCCGATTTATGCCAATTGGGACGACGACGTTGGCTTGCCGAAGTGACCGCATGATGCAGTCGAGGTCGATCACCTACACACATAAAATAGTGCGGTCCAAAAAGAATAATATAAATATATATAAAATCCTTGCATAATTGCTTTTCACAAAAATACTTTATTTAAAGTGATGTGTCCTGGTGCCAAAGTCAATGTTGCTGCACGGCGTAGGTGTGACGCGGTGAAGGCGTGGCAAAGCCTGAATTCACATGCCGGTCCGAGTTCCGGATTCGGCGTTCGCCGAACTGTATACGGAAACTGACTGAACCACCATGTGATCGTCTTTAATGCGGCCACCATTTGACTGACCTGTGTACAGATGATGGCACAAACCAGAGTAATAATTCCTCGGAAAAATAAACTCAAGCAAGAAAAAATTACTAGGATTAATAGCACTTGGTTTATCTATTGTAGCAATATGAAGAAAGATTACTCCCAAAATTGGGACTCGATCCGCACACCCATTGCCTAGTGGGCGATGATGCGACGTCATGGCGATGCTAGCGAAGGTTGGCTCGCCGAGGCAAAGCCCCCGGTCCAGCTAACGTGACGAAGCTGGTCGGCTGGTGACGCCGAAGTCTCTGGAGTAGGCTCATGAAGAGATGGCGAAGATTACCCTACAAAGAGATTCTTCCAAAAAGGTTGTCCAATATCCCGTTCATGAAGAAAGATGAACTCGGGTCGTATTCGTATTCACGCAGAAAACAGATCCAAAAATGATGCACTAATCGGAAGGTTTTCGGAGTTTGGACGATCGGATCAAGCTGAAATTTTGAGAGGAGGTAGATATAGGAATTCCGCAGCCGATCAACGGTTGGATCTTCCAAAGGATGTTCAGGCGAGATGCTGGACACCACGCTCAAAACTCGTCCAAATTCCCGTCCAGATTCGACGAGGCTCCGGAATATCGGAGATCGGCAGAGATTTCTCCATCGGAACGCGATGAAATTTTACAATGTTGTCGTAGACTCAATTCCGCACAATTCCACTGAAATGGTCATCAAAGCGATGCTCGAGAAGGTGGTGGTAGCGGATACAATTTCGTTGTTCAAAAAAACACCATGGTCGCCCGAGGGCAATGTTGACCTTGAGCCCCCGAGTTCCATGGATGATTCCTCCGTGATCATGATAGAGATTGGAGTTGATGTTGATGAAGGCCCTCGTCCAAACATGACAATTGGAGGCAGGGCATGGTCCTTGGTCAAGCCAAGGTGACCAGTCGAGCCGGCGACGAAGACACTGACGTCGTAGTTGATCTGCAGACGAGCCATTGATCTTTTGCCGATCACACAGTGGAACTCTCAATGAAAGCACCATTGTCGGTGTATAAACCGGCAGATCTCGGGGTAGGGGGTCCCTAGCTGTGCATTCTTGGACCAATGGTAACAGGAACGAAGGAGACTATGTTTTACCCAGGTTCGGGCCCTCTAGATGGAGGTAAAACCCTGCGTCCTGCTCTTGTTTATATTGATGGAGTACCAAGTACAAAGTTGATCTACCTCGATATCATATGTTGTGGTCTAAAACCTGAGTGTATGATGAATAATGTCATAATCATCTATCGACTAGCCTGGCCTCGACTTATATAATGTACCGGAGGCCTAGGATAACAAGAGTCCTAGTCGAATACGTCGGTGGAGAGGAGTCCTTTGTCTTGATCATCAAGTCTTGTGGAACATTCCTTGTATGCGGCATGGGCTGCCCGAAGTGGACCATGAGTAAACCTCCATGGGGGTCCTCGGCCCAATCCACATGGAATGTACTGCATGAAGGTGCGGCTCGTGAACTGCGTGCCCTTGTCGGTGATGACTCTATTTGGCACACCGAAACACCAAACTAGTCCCTTGAAGAACTTGACAGCTGATTGTGCTATCACCTTTCTCACCGGTTCCACTTCCGGCCACTTTGTGAACTTGTCGATTGCGATGTACAAGTACTCAAAGCCCCTGACAACATGGGGAAATGGGCCCAGTATGTCGACCCCCAGATCAAAAAGGGCCAGGAAAGAGGGATTGTTTTAAGGGCTTGGGCTGGCTGATGAAGCTTCTTTGAATGGAACTGGCACATTTCACACTTGGTTACTAGGGAAGTTGCATCCTGGAGAGCGGTGGGACAGAAGAAACCTTGCCAGAATGCTTTGCTGGCAAGGGCTCTTGACCCTATGTGGGAGCCACCACATGCCTCCATGTATCTCTACCAACAGCTCCAGTCCGTCCACCTGAGGAATGCACTTCAGTTTCATGACGTTCGGTCTCCTTCTATATAGGGCATCATCCACAAACTGGTACTTGCTGGACCGACGGCTACTTTCTCTACCTCTTCCTGTTCCTCAGGGAGTTCCCCTGTTTGGAGGAAACGGACGGTGCGCTGCACTCATGCTGGAGCATGGGGCTCAATGACAAGGACTAAAGGCTCATCTTCGGCCGTAGGGGCAGCTACCACTACGGTCGGGGCTTGGGTCCCCGCCGGAGGTTGCAGCTCCTCTGCAAGCTTGGGGCACCTAGCAACGTCCTTGCCGGCGGCTCCTGGGAGCTCAGCGGGAAAGTAATAACCGGGGCATGCCTTCCTTCTCTTGTTTTGCCCTGCTGATGGCTCAACAGATGGCTGGGTCAATTGAACCACAAAGGTACCTGGTTCCACAGGCAACTTGAGGGCATCGTGTTTCGACAAGTCATCGGCAATGCTGTTTTTTGCTCGGGGAACATGCTCTGCTTGTAGACCGTCAAAATGCTCTTCCAACTTCCTCACTTCACCCACATAGGCCTTCATCAATGGGCTCTGGTAATCCTTGTTAACTTGCTTGACGACGAGTTGCGAATCACCTCTGATCATGATCTTCCTGATTCCGAGGTCAGCCGCGATCCTGAGACCGGCAAGCAATCCCTCGTACTCCGCCATGTTGTTCGTTGACTTTTCCCAGGCAAAGTGCATCTGGACTACGTACTTGAGGTGCTCTCTGGTGGGTGCGACGAGCAGCACGCCGGCACCAGCAACTTGTAGCGAGAAAGCTCCGTCAAAGTACATGATCCAATCACGCCTCGTCTCCTTGTCGGGAAGGGCGGTCTCTCGAACTTCTTCGTCTGGCGTTGAGGTCCATTCCGCTATGAACTCTGCCAACGCTCGGCTCTTGATTGTTGAAGTGCTTTCAAATTTGAGGCCGAAGCTTGACAGTTCCAACACCCACTCCACAATCGTCCCAGTGGCATCGGGATTGTGCAAGATTCGTTGCAAAGGGAGGCGGCTGACGACGGTGATCTCATGCACTTGAAAATAGTGACGTAGCTTTCTTGAGGCCATAAGCTTCTATATGCCAGAATATCTTGATCTAGCCCCTGCAAGAGGGAACTGACAAAATAAATTGGGTGTTGCACCACCTTCTTCTTCTGTTCGACTTCGCCCGCTTGCACGGACTCCGTCTTGCCGGGACCAGGCTCTGCTGGGGGTTCTGCCTTGCCAGCATCAGGCCCTGCCGGGGAGTGCTCCGTCTCATCATCCGAAGGCTTTGCTGCTACCGCTGCTTCTTCCTCAAATTCTCTCTACGCTACTAGCGCAGCACTAACCACTTGATTCATTGCCGCTATATATAGCAACAATGACTCTTGCAGTTTAGGTGCGACTAGTATTGGCATGGAGGAGAGCTACTTCTTCAAATCTTGCAGCGCTGCCTCTGCCTCTGGAGTCCATTTTATTGGACCCGCCTTCTTCAAGACTTTGAAGAAGGGGAGGGCGCTCAGCAGATTTGGAGATGAACCTACTTAGAGCAGCAACACACCCAACAAGCCTACGGACGTCTTTGACTCATCTTGGCGCCTCAATCTGCTCAATTGCTTTGATCTTGTCGGGATTTGCTTCGATTCCATGTTGAGAAACAAAGAACCCAAAAAGTTTGCCAGATGGGACGCCGAACACGCACTTCTCTAGGTTGAGCTTGAGGTTGATCTTGCGTAGGTTGGCAAATGTTTCCTCTAGATCTTGCACGAGCATGGCCTTGTCCTTGGTTTTGACTACTATATCATCCATATAGGCTTCCATATTTCTATGCATCTAGGGCTCAAAACCAATTTGGACCGCTCGGGCAAATGTCGAACCCGCACTCTTCAACCCGAAAGGCATCCGTACGAAATAGTATGTACCACATGGGGTGATGAATGCAATCTTCTCTTCGTCTTCCTTCATCATGAAGATCTGGTGGTATCCTGAGTAGGCGTCGAGGAATGACAGCAGGTCACACCCGGTAGTGGAGTCCACTATATGGTCAATGTGTGGCAAAGGGAAAGGATCCTTTGGACATGCCTTATTGATGTCTGTGTAGTCAATACACAGCCTCCACTTACCATTTGCCTTACGCACTACCACTAGATTGGCCAACCACGTGGGGTGGAGCACTCGTTTGACCAAGCATGCCGCCTCCAACTTCCTGATCTCTTCGACGATGAACTCTTGTCGCTCCAAAGCTTGCTTTCTGACCTTCTGCTTGACAGGCCGCGCATGGATAGACAGCAAGGTGGTGCTCAATCTCCTCCCTGGGAACGCTGGGGATGTCGGATGCTTGCCATGCAAACACGTCGATATTTGCCTACAGGAAGGCCATGAGCGCGCTTTCCTATTTGCCGTCGAGGGTGGAGCTTATGGTAAAAGCTCCATCCGTGCCATCCTCCTTGACGGGCACCTTCTTAGTTTCTGGTGGGGTCGCCTTGGACCTCTTGCTCCCACTGGCGGAGCTCTCTCGCATGTCCTCAACGGTAACGCGGCGCTCCGAAGAGGCGCATTTGCTGGAGAGAGGTGTAGGAGTCCTTGCCGGGGTTGTAAGTCTTGATGGAAGGGTCCTTGCCGGAAAAGGCAGAGGCCTTGCTGGTTTTCTTCCCTCCCCGGGCCTCAGCGACATGAACAAGTGCCTTGGCGACAGCCGCTGCAACTGCCTCCCGGTAGAGTTGGTCGGTGCAGATGAGCGTGTCCTTCTTGTCAGAGGGGACGGTGATGATGCTCATCGGCACGGGCATCTTCAATGTGTTGTAAGCGTAATGTGATGCCGCCATAAACTTGGCCAACGCTGGGCAGCCGAGGATCCCATTATAAGGCAAGGGGATCTTGGCAACATCAAAAATGATCTTCTCCGTCCGATAGTTCAGCTCGCCCCCAAATGTGACAGGCAACGTGACGTTTCCCTTCGGCTGACTCCTCCCCGGGTTGACCCCTTGAAACGAGCCCATCTCCTTGAGATCTCCATCGGGGATCTGTAGCCTTTTGATCCCAGCGAGCGAGATCAAGTTCAGGCCGGCCCCACCATCAACTAGTATCTTCGTCATGTTGAGGTTGTCTATTCTTGGGAAACCAACAACGGCAAACACCCGACCGCAGTTGTGCGGTCAGGTTGATCCTCGGTGTAAAAAATAATAGGCATGCTGGACCACTTCAGTGTCGTCTGTGCGTCGAACGATGGCTCTGCCGCAGTGACTTCATGCGCCCACTTCTTTAGTTGGCAGTGATTGGTGTGCAGCGAGGCGCCACCGTCAACGCACATGGCCTCCGTAGCTTTATGAAACTGGTGTCTGCCGGACTCATCATCCTCATCATGACATCTTCTTCCTCCTTCTTGTCGCGGCCCCGAGCGGGCCTCTCTTGTTGATTATCCTTGTCGCGGCAGCCTCCTCGACCGCCACGCTTCTTGCCGGGCCCCTCAGGACCATCCTGGCCCTTCTCCTTGTCGCACCTCTCAGCTTTCTGCTTCTCTACAAGCAGCTCAACCTGCCGGCAATTCTGAAGGTCATGGCCTTTGGTGCGGTGGATCTTGCAGCAATGCTTGCCGGCAGCCGCCAAAGCCCGGCAGGCGGCGCACCCGGCAACTCCCTTGCCGGAGTCGTCAACCTTGGCCTTCTTGGCAGCGTCGGGGTCGTCGGATCCCTCGACAGCAAGCACGGTCTTTCCCTTACGCTTCTTGTTGCAACGTTAGCCCTTGTTTGTCGGGGCGACAGTGTCTTCGTCTCTGGAGTCAGCTTCCGCATCGGCATCTTCGCCAGTGTACTGTCGGTGTCAAAACCGGCGGATCTTGGGTAGGGGGTCCCGAACTGTGCGTCTAGGGTCGATAGTAATAGGAAACAAGGGACACGATGTTTACCCAGGTTCGAGCCCTCTCTATGGAGGTAATACCCTTCTTCCTACTTGATTGATCTTGATGAATATGAGTATTACAAGAGTTGATGTACCACGAGATCGTAATGGCTAAAACCCTAGAAGTCTAGCCTATATGATTATGATTGTTTTTTCCAATACTGACTCAACCCTTCGGTTTATATAGACACCGGAGGGGACTAGGGTTATACAAAGTCGGTTACAGAGAAAGGAATCTTCATATCCAGGCGCCAAGCTTGCCTTCCATGCCAAGGAGAGTACCATCCGGACACGGAGAGAATCTTCTGTCTTGTACCTTCACAGCCCACTAGTCTGGCCCATGCCAACAGGTCGGACGCCCGAGGACCCCTTAATCCAGGACTCCCACAGTAGCCCCCGAACCAGTCTTTCAATGACGATGTGTCCGACGCGCAGATTGTCTTCGGCACTGCAAGGCGGGTTCCTCCTCCGATTACTTCAAAGCCCCTGACTTAAAGAGCAGTATTCGGCTTTCCATTTAATGTCGTGCCCATCAGCTTCCAGGCATTCCTGACTTCAGCTTCCATGTGCCGAGCGAATACGAGAGGTCGGGGTATTTTTGCACATATCACCCTGACTGTACAAGAAAGGCGCTTATTTAAAGAGATTAGATCTCAGATCCATTCCACACCATGCGAAAAAAATACTCAGAGCTCGCTAGGAGGAACCACTCCAACATGGCTAACGTTCCCAGCTCTTCCTCTCGTCCCCACGGTTCTGAAAAAGGTGATTGGGAGAGATGTTCCATATCTCATGGTCACCTGGCGAAGCTACAAAAACAGGGCTTTCTTCCCCACACGGATCTAGTCCCCATCTGAGCAGGATCGACGTCCTTCAACGGCGGGGTTCAGGCGGAGAATTTCCCCAATCCATCCAGGGGGAACGAGTGTGCTTCATTCCCTACTTGCTAAGAGGCGTCAGATTTCCAATCCACCCATTCCTCCAAGGACTTCTAGAGTATTATGGCCTCCAACTGCACAATTTTACTCCTACCTCCATCCTGCACATCGCGGGTTACGTTGCTCTTTGTGAGCTATTCCTGGGCTGTGAGGTCCATTTTGAATTATGGAGGAAAATGTTCTGCCTCGTCCCTCATAACCAAGGGGGATCAATATTCAAAGTGGGAGGAGCCAAGGTATGGCGCATCACCGGGACCGGATACCAGCTGTCCGGCACGCCGAAGAAGGCATACGAAGAGTGGCCTTCCAAATGGTTCTATATTGATGACGTCGCTCTTCCTGACCCAGTCCTAATGGGTCTCCCCGAATTTCCAAGCGCTCCGTTAAAGAAACGCCACAGCTGGCGCCCTCGGAGCCTCGAGGAGGAGGATAGCGCGGAAGTCAGTCAGTTGATGGGCAAGATTAAGATGCTCGCCCAGTCCACATTATCAATAATTGAGGTAATGGCGATTTCTATAGTGCGGGGGTCCAACCACTCCAATACAGAGGGCTTCCCATGTGGCACTATAATGGGGAAGATGACGCCTCACGCTGCGGTCGGAAGGGTCCGAAAACACCCGCTGGTTTGGCCAAAATATTGGTCGAACTGTACAAAGGGGAGAAGGAGGAGTTCACTCGTCTCCAATGTCGAGATGGATTTTCCATGTATAATCCTCCTTGCTGGGTAACCACTCACAACAGGAATGGCGAAAGGCTACCAAGGGGATCCATAGCCCCGCCCCCTAGCCGGAGGATCACGATTGGGACCTTGACCCCGGATTCAAAGAAGATCCGAACATATTTGTGGATCTTGAGAATGGAGTATTCTACCAGGCGAGCTATGATGGTACAGAAGTGCCCATCATTGCCGATTATCCCGGCCTCCTCCTTGCTTCGCATGTAAGTAATTTAAGAGACATCTTCTTTGAAAGAGCTTCATTATTATGCGTCACCCACCGCTCTATTTCATGCTCCAAAGGGGAGGCGCTCGACGCCACAACGTGCACCAAAAGCATCTCCGAGGAGAGCGGTGCCCGTGCCGAGCACATCATCAAAGAGAAAGGCAAACGATAATATGGCATAACCTTCATCAAAGAGGTAAGGCTTTATTTTTAAAATATCTCTCCTAGTCCCCACATCAAATTGTGACATCATCCGCCGCATTTTATCAGGAAAAGCGTCCGCCGGACTATGTCCGGGGATCCTGCCGGTCATGCCTCCACTAGTCAGGTTCCAGACCCTACCCTAATGACGGGGGCTGACACGGGAGTGGCGCCGGACTATCCTTCCGCAGAGGATTCGAACGATATGTCCGTCACGAACTCTGAAGTGGAGATCACCATGAATCATCCTCGTCGGAGGGCCATTCTCCGTGACTCCGGCTTTTCAAAGGAGGCATTCGATGCCTTCAGCTCGGCCGATGCGTACATTCGAGCTGCTCGGGATGGACTTGCCAGAGCCATGGACCAACATCTAAAAGATATGCGGGTAAGTGTAGATTTACTAATCATATACCAGTAGCCCCCGAGACTTAAAGTAGTTGATACAACTGATTTAAGGCTCATTGTATAATCAGGCACTTATGGAGAAGAATAGCCTGTTGTCTCAAGAGGTGGAAAAGTGTCAGACTCAGCTAACTGCGGCTACCTCCGAATTGGAAAAATCCAAGGAGGCACCACCTGGTAATGCTTCTCCCCATCAGAAGAAAGTATAATCATATACATGTTATATTAATACTGTTGTGTTTCTGCTGACAGAATCGCTAGAGCAACTGAGAGAGGAATTGATGGTCTCCTAGACTGGTGAACGAGAGGCCAAAAGGTAACATGCGGCAGGTGAGCATGTGCTGACGCGGGTCAGGGAGGAAAAGAACAAGCTGCAGGATTCCCATACCCAACTGGGCGAAGAACAAAAAGATGTTCGAGCCCAGCTAGGTGAAGTCGTCCCTATCATTTGACGAGGGCAGGAACTGACAGATTTATGTCTGTAGGTATGCTGACTGGCCGTCCCGAAGAGGAAATGTCCGGATCTCAAGGCGACCTGCTACAAGAGCTGTCCCGGATGCACGAGCCAGTTAGGCAAGCAATGCGAAGTGTTTCCAAGGCTTTATGGCCATCCACCTCTCCTCCAGGTGGTATGGCGGAACTTGTGGAGCTATTGAAAGGGGCACGACAGCGTATTCGATTATGGAAGATATCAGCCTGCCGGGAAGGTGCGCGAGAGGCCTGGGCCATGATAAAAACATGGTATACCGAGCTTGATCCAAATCATATGGCCCGGGTCCGACATCTAGGGCTGGATGGGAAAGAAATTCCCGTTAATTTGGTATATGACCAAGTAGAAGCAGCCACCAAATATTCCCAACAAGATTGTAAGCTAGACAGCCTGTTAGACGGTATAGAGGAGGAAATTTTTGAGTCCAAGTGACTATGTACTTTCCTTGACATATTTGTCCCTAGCCGGATTGTAAAACGATTGTCATGGCCGACCTTTTCGCTTCGACCTCTAGACCCGAAGGTGCGGAGTGTTTCCGAATACCTGGGCGGCAAAATAGACTGGGGTATGCGTGGAAACCAGGTGTAGGGGTCATAGTTGCTTGAACAGACAAGTTTTATCAGGTTAGCTATGTTACATTACATTGTGATTGTAAGAAACATCTTCCAGAGAGAATAGTTCCGTTAAGGGTTCCTTTCCCTGGGTGTACATGCGTTAATGTGCATGTCCGAATTGTGATTGAAAAGATCGCGGTATACGTAACATCTGGGGGTTCATAGTGGGAGGAATGTAAAAACATCTTTACTCCACCGACCGAATATTCCCTTAAGAACGCTAGCTTTCGGCTTCACCCAGTCTGAGGGACACATCTGGATGACCCGGCAGTAGCAATCATAGAGGTGCTCCCTTTATGCCCTACCCGAACTAACGGGAACATAAGGCATAAGCATAGGAGCCAGGCAACCCAGCTTGGCCAAAACTTAAGTCATATCGATGCATATAATGGTGAAGAAAAGGAACATATGAGGAAAAATGCATATGTGATGAGCTTGCTACTCGAAAAATAACAATAATAAGCTTATGTGCAAGAAGCCCCCAGGTACAATGGATGTACACATTTGAAGATGTGTGCGTCATATGTGCATGTTTTGGCCGTATGAAAGCTTTAAGGCTAAAAAAGAAAAAGCGAAAAGAGTGGAGAAAAAATAATGAAAACAATAGGGAGAAGGAGATGAACGAAGAGTTCGGTGCTAGGCATAGAATCTTCGGATTCTGGCCATGTTCCAGGGGTTCGGCTCTAGGCGATTGTCTAACGCATCACGCAGGCGCTACGCTCCTCCAGTGAGAACTTCGTCAATGATGAAGGGACCCTCCCACTTGGGCTTGAGTTTGTCCTTTTTCTTCTCCGGCAAGTGTAGAGCTAGTTCACCAACATTATAAGTCTTGGCCCGCACTTCTCTGCTTTGATATCTGCGGGCCTGCTGTTGATAAAATGTGGAATGGGCTTTTGCAACGTCGCCCTCCTCCTCCAGGGCATCTAAGCTGTCCTGCCGATCAAGCTCGGCCTCTCTCTCTCTCTCTCTTCGTACATGCGCACTCGAGGTGAGTCATGAATAATGTCGCATGGTAACACAGCCTCTGCGTTGTACACCATGAAGAAAGGTGTATATCCGGTAGTGCGATTGGGCGTGGTCTGCAGCCCCCAGAGTACGGAGTCGAGCTCCTCAACCTAGTGCTTGTCTGCTTCTTTCAAAGACCGCACTAGTCTGGGTTTGATGCCGCTCATGATAAGACCATTGGCTCATTCGGCTTGACCGTTTGTTTGCGGATGATAGACGGAGGCATAATCGAGCTTAATACCTAGATTAGAACACCAGGCTTTCACCTCATCGGCTGTAAAATTGGAGCTGTTGTTGGTGATGATGCTGTGTGGGACACCATAATGGTGGACGATACCGGATATAAAGTCTATCACTGGTCCGGCTTTGGCCGTTTTAACTGGTTTGGCCTCTATCCACTTAGTGAACTTATCTACCATGACCAGTAGATATTTTTTCTTATGGCTGCCTCCTATAAGGGGTCCGACCATATCCATCCCCTAGACCGCAAAAGGCCAAGTAATGGGGATTGTTTGTAGAGCGGTGGGCGGCATATGGCTTTGGTTGGCGAAAAGCTAGCATCCGACACAATGTTGGACATGGTCGTGTGCATCTGCTCGGGCCGTCGGCCAAAAGAAACCTGTACGGAAGGCCTTACTTACAAGGGCCCGAGCTACGGCATGGTAACCACCGAGGCCAGCATGGATTTCAGCCAGGAGCTGACATCCCTCTTCTTCGAAGATACATCTTTGAAGTACTCCGGTAGCGCTTTTCTTGTAGAGCTCTCCTTTGTGGACCTTGTAGGCTTTGGAACGCCAAACAATGCAGCGAGCCTCATTCTGATCCTCAGGGAGCTCTCGCCTATTAAGGTAGGCCAAGAAGGGTTCGGTCCATGGGGCAATTACCGCCATTATCAGATGGGCCGACGATGTTGTTTCGGTAGTTGAGTCTTCGATGATATCGGTATTGTGTGCGAAATCTAGGGGTATAATCGTATCTGGACTAGTATTGCCGCTCTCGTCCTGCCACACCGCGGATGGCTTGAAGAGCCTTTCCAAAAATATGTTAGGCAGGACGGGGTCACGCTTGGTGCCCATGCGAGCAAGAACATCCGCCGCTTGATTGCTTTCTCGAGCCACATGATGAAACTCGAGTCCCTCGAACCAAGCTGATATTTTGAGTACGGCGCTACGATAGGCTTCCATCTTTGGATCTTTGGCGTCAAAGTCTCCCTTTATCTGGGATATTGTGAGATTTGAGTCCCCTCGCACTTCCAGGTGTTGTATGCCCATGGAGGTAGCCATCCGAAGACCATGCAATAAAGCCTCGTATTTGGCTGTGTTGTTGGAGTTTGTGTATAATATTTGGAGTATGTACTGAACCATGTCTCCGATGGGGGACGTTAAGACAATGCCCGCCCCTAATCCTGCCAGCATTTTGTAACCATCGAAGTGCATGACCCAATTGGAATAGGTGAGTACTCTTTAGGGAGTTCGGCCTCTGTCCATTCAGCGATGAAGTCTGCCAGTACTTGCGATTTGATGGCCCGGCGCGGCTTATATGTTATGTCGAATGGAAGGAGCTTAATGGCCCACTTGGCAATCCGGCCCGTGGCGTCGCTGTTGTTTATTATGTCATTCAATGGTATTTCGAAAGCCACCGTGATCGAACACTCTTGGAAATAATGTCGTAGCTTCCGGGATGCCATGAAGACCGTGTATGCTATCTTTTGATAATGAGGGTACCGGGATTTGCATGGAGTTAGGACAGTAGATACGTAGTATACCAGCTTCTGGAGCAGGAATTTGTGTCCGTCCTCCTCTCGCACAACGACGAGTACTGCGCTCACCACCTGGTGTGTTGCAGAGATGTATAATAAAATTGGTTCGCTGACGCTTGGCGCGGCCAGGATTGGGTTGCTCGCTAAAAGAGCCTTTATTTCTTCCAATCCGGCTGTTGTCGTATCCGTCCACTCAAAGTGGTCGGTGCATCGGAGAAGTCGATAAAGTGGTAATGCTTTTTCTCCTAGTCTGGAGATAAAGCGGCTTAAAGCTGCCATGCATCCGGCTAGTTTTTGGACCTGTTTAAGGTCTGTTGGTGTAGCCAATTGCGATAAAGCTCAGATTTTGGCTGGATTTGCCTCAATTCCTCTACTGGAAACAATGAAGCCCAGCAGTTTTCCAGGGGGAACGCCGAAAACACATTTTTCCGGATTGAGCTTAATGTCGTATGTCCGGAGGTTGTCGAATGTGAGTCATAGGTCGTCTATTAATGACTCGACGTGCTTCGTCTTGATGACGATGTCGTCCACATATGCTTCAACTGTCTTGCCGATTTGTTTCTCCAGGCATGTTTGAATCATGCGTTGGTAGGTGGCACCGGCGTTTTTAAGACCAAAGGGCATAGTGTTGAAGCAGAAAGGCCCATATGGGGTAATAAATGTCGTTGCGGCTTGGTCGGATTCCTTCATTTTAATTTGATGGTATCCGGAATATGCGTCGAGGAAACACAGTGAGTCGTGTCCTGCAGTGGCATCAATAATTTGATCGATGCGGGGGAGGGGAAGGGATCCTTAGGGCAAGCTTTGTTGAGGTCTCTAAAATCGACGCACATGCGCCAGGATTTATCATTCTTTGGCACTGTCACCAGGTTTGCTAGCCAGTCTGGGTGTTTTATTTCTCTGATGAATTCGGCCTCATTTAACTTGGCTAGCTCCTCCCCCATAGCTTGTCGTTTGGGTTTGGAAAAGCGCCATAGTGTTTGCTTGACCGGCTTATATCCCTTCAATATATTGAGGCTGTGCCCGACCAACCTGCGTGGGATTCCTGGCATATCATAAGGGTGCCAGGCGAATATGTCCCAGTTCCCACGTAGGAACGCTCGTAGTGCGCGTCCACCATTAGGTCCAGATGTGCCCCGATGGAGGCTGTCTTCTTTGGGTTCATCGGGTGGACTTGAAATTTCACTATTTCTTCTGCTGGTTTGAAGGAGGTGCATTTGGAGCGCTTATCAAGGATTACGTCGTCCCTATCCACCGTCGAGCGCAGCGCGGTAAACTCTTCGGCCGTGAGGGCCTCAGATAGTGCCTCGAGGGCCAGGGATGTTGTTTTGTTTTCGGCGCGAAGGGCTATATCCAGATCACTAGCAAGAATGGTAATACCATTGGGCCCGGGCATCTTGAGCTTCATATACCTGTAATGAGGTATGGCTTGAAAGCGTGTGAATGCATCTCGCCCCAACAGGGCGTGGTATCCACTGTTGAAAGGGGCCACTTCGAAGGTTATCTCTTCGGACCGATAGTTCTCCGGCGTGCCGAATACCACGTCAAGTGTAATTTTTCCCGTGCATCGTGCCTCCCGACTGGGAATGATTCCTCGGAAGGTCGTGCTGCTTTGCTCGATACGGCTCCTGTCTATTTCCAATTTTTGAGGGTATCCTCGTAGATAAGGTTTAATCCGCTGCCGTCGTCCATGAGCACTTTGGTGAGCCGAAAGCCATCCATAATTGGATTGAGGACCAAGTCGGCTGGTGCCCGAGCTATCCGGAATTTTGGTTCCTCGCTGGCATTGAAAGTTATGGCCGTGTCGTTCCAGGAGTTTATTGTTGTGACTTGGCAGACTTTGGCGAGGTCGCAGAGGGCCCTTTTGCGCCAATTGTTTGAAGCAAAAGTCTCAAAGTCTGTCAATACCCTGAGGTCGTTATCTTCCGGGGGGTGTTGCTCTGAGGTATTTTTGGTGAGGATATCCTCTCCACTCTTGGCCACTTGCCCGAGTATCAAACATGCTCTAAGGCTGTGGGTAGGTATGGTATCCGGTGTTGTGTGTATTTTGCATGGCCTATCGAGCCATCCCTCCAAAACGGTTCTGCGCCCCGTAATGGGTTTATAGTTCTTTACTGCTATGTCGGACGCCCCGTGAGGGTGCATCCTTTTTGCCCGAACGAGGTGTTGAGTGGAGGTTGGTGGTTCCTAGCGAGCTGCCTGAGTTTTCCAGGCGCTTTCCATTGCGCGGTACTTCTGTACTATGGTTGCCAAGTCAGCAAAGGGTAGTACGTGACGGCAGTTGATGGCGTTGAGGATTCCTTTGTCCGTATAATTACTGCAGAATATTGAGATCGCTTCTTTGTCACGGCAATCTTTCTTCTTGTCCTTGACAAGGAGAAATCTGGCCCAAAAGTGATGGACTGTTTCCTGAGACTACTGCTGTAGGTATGTGAGATCGCGTATATCTAGGTGGGTGGGTGGATTTAAATCCAAACCCTGGCCCAATTTGGGATCCGGAGTTTGAGAAATTTCCGAGCTTGATAGTTCGGGCTTTGGGAGATCGATCGATTTTTCAGGTCTACCATCTGATTTTGGGTTCGGAGGACAAGGCATGTCGTTCCGCGGACAGGTATCCGGCTCTTCGAGCTCGGAGATCCGAACATAGTTCGTCCTCGGTATAGAGGGAGAGTTGTTGTTTTGCTCCTCTACTACCGCTATCTGATGGGTGATCGATGGAGATTTGTTTTCTCTCTGATCGGGTTTAAACCCAATCCAATCGTAGTCTGTAGTGACCCCCAAGGCAGCGATGCGATCCAGGAGTTCGTTCAAAGATGACAATTCCGTTGGATCCATCCGTTTGGAGTATTCCGAGTCAATTCGAAGGCGATTTTCGATGACCCGAGAAGTCATCATCGGCTCACCGGCCGAACGGGCGGTCATGATAAAGCCACCCAGCCGGAGGGTTTGGCCTGAGGCCAGAGCTCCTCCGGCGGTGATATTGTCCTTGATCACAATGAGAGCCATCAACCCTGAATTCGACGTCATAGTGGAACTCTCAATGAAACCACCAATGTCGGTGTCAAAATCGGCGGATCTCGAGTAGGGGGTCCCGAACTGTGCGTCTAGGGTCGATAGTAACAGGAGACAGGGGACACGATGTTTACCCAGGTTCGAGCCCTCTCTATGGAGGTAATACCCTACTTCCTGCTTGATTGATCTTGATGAATATGAGTATTACAAGAGTTGATCTACCATGAGATCGTAATGGCTAAAACCCTAGAACTCTAGCCTATATGATTATGATTGTTTTTTCCTCTATGGACTCAACCCTCCGGTTTATATGGACACCGGAGGGGACTAGGGTTATACAAAGTCGGTTACAGAGAAAGGAATCTTCATATCCAGGTGCCAAGCGTGCCTTCCACGCCAAGGAGAGTCCCATCCGGACACGGGAGAGAATCTTTGGTCTTGTACCTTCATGGCCCACTAGTCCGGCCCATGCCAACAGGTCGGACGCCCGAGGACCCCTTAATCCAGGACTCCACAGGTACTTCCTTCCTTCTTCAGCCCGAGCGCACCTATCAGCCAGAACATACAACTCAGCTACATCCTTAACCTTGTTCGTCGCCAGCTCCTCGCGCATCTTGCGGTTGCGCACATTCTGATGGAATGCACTGATGACAGCGGCGGGATGAACATCTGGGATGTTGTATTGCACATGGCTGAACCTTTGTATGTACTTGCGCAGGGACTCACCGTCCTTCAGGGGGGGGTGACATGCAAATCACTCGCCTGGCCAGGAGCATGGTAAAGGCGCCAACAAACTCGTGGCACAGATCCGACCAAGAAGAGATGGAATCCACTGGCAGGTGCATCAACCATGACATGATGTTGGGCTTAAGTACCAATTGGAAATAATTGGCAAGCACCTTATTGTTGCGAGCTCTGGCAGCTTACATCGCGATGGTGTAGATGCTGAGGAACTCCGATGGGTGAGTCTTGTCGTTGTATTTTTATCTGACCTTAGGCTTGAACGTGCGATGGGTGGGCCACTAGAACTGCTGCGGCTCACAAGTAAAGGCTGGACAACCCACCTCATAAGGTAGGTCACCGGCACCCCCCGGCGCTGGCCAGCCCATAGTGGGTCCCGCGCGCCTATCTAACAGATGGCGCGTGTCTCACCGCCGCTCGATAGTGGTCTGAGCGTCTTCCTGAGCCCACTCCCGAAGGACTTGACGTTGGTCGTGGCCGGCTCGTGGGTCGGACGACGCCGTAGAAACATTGTCGCGGGCGTCGGCTCGGCGAGCCAGCGGCTGCTGTCACGGCCGTGGGGGAGGAGAGTGCACCGTGGTCACAGCTGTTGGGGAACATAGTAATTTCAAAAAAAATCCTACGCACACGCAAGATCATGGTGATGCATAGCAACGGGAGGGGAGAGTGTTGTCTACGTACCCTCGTAGACCGTTCGCGGAAGCGTTATATCAACGCGGTTGATGTAGTCGTACGTCTTCACGTCCGACCGATCCAAGTACCAAAAGCACGGCACCTCCGAGTTCTGCACACGTTCGGCTCGGTGACGTCCTCGCCTTCTCGATCCAGCAAGAGGGGCGAAGTAGTAGATGAGTTCCGTCAGCACGACGGCGTGGTGATGGTGTTGGTGAAGAACAATCTCCGCAGGGCTTCGCCTAAGCACTACGAAAACTATGACGGAGGATAAACTAGAGGGGACGGGGTTGCCGACACATGGCTTGGTGTTTCTTGATGTGTCTTTGGTGCTAGCCCTACCCCTCTATTTATATGTTGAGCCCTGGGGTCGAAACTTGGACTAAAAGCCTCCTTTAAGTCGGTTTCACCCGAAAGGCAAGAGTCCTTCTCGGACTCCAGGGCTAGACGCCAGGGTTCCCGGCGTCTACCCCTTAGACGCCAGGGTTCCTGGCGTCTATCCTCTGGTCTCCGCAAAACTTCCTTTTGCACTTTCCAAAAGCCTCGTGGGCTTTCCCCTTTGGCCCAGATAAAGTGTTCTCGTGCCCAAACATTTCGGGAAACATCCGGAACTCCTTCCGGTGAATTCCGGAACCCTTCCGGAGATCAAACACTACTATCACATATATCAAACTTTATCTCCGGACCATTCCGGAGTTCCTCGTCATGTCCATGATCTCATCCCGGACTCTGAACAACATTCTGTCATCAACATACATAACTCATATAGTACTATATCATTAACGAACATTAAGCGTGCGGACCCTACGGGTTCGAGAACTATGTAGACATGACCGAGACACCTCTCTGGTCAATAACCAATAGCGGGACCTGGATGCCTATACGGGCTCCTACATATTCTACGAAGATCTTTATCGGTCAGACCGCATAACAACATACGTTGTTCCCTTTGTCATCGGTATGTTACTTGCCCGAGATACGATCGTCGGTATCTCAATACCTAGTTCAATCTCGTTACTGGCAAGTCTCTTTACTCGTTCCGTAATACATCATCCTGCAACTAACTCATTAGTTGCAATGCTTGCAAGGCTAATAGTGATGTGCATTACCGAGTGGGCCCATAGATACCTCTCCGACAATCAGAGTGACAAATCCTAATCTCGAAATACGCCAACCCAACAAGTACCTTTGGAGACACCTGTAGAGCACCTTTATAATCACCCAGTTACGTTGTGACGTTTGGTGGCACACAAAGTGTTCCTCCGGTAAACAGGAGTTGCATAATCTCATAGTCATAGGAACATGTATAAGTCATGAAGAAAGCAATAGCAACAAACTAAACGATCAAGTGCTAAGCTAACGGAATGGGTCAAGTCAATCACATCATTCTCCTAATGATGTGATCCCGTTAATCAAATGACAACTCATGTATATGGTTAGGAAACTTAACCATCTTTGATCAACGAGCTAGTCAAGTAGAGGCATACTAGTGACACTCTGTTTGTCTATGTATTCACACATGTATTATGTTTCCGGTTAATACAATTATAGCATGAATAATAAACATTTATCATGAAATAAGGAAATAAATAATAACTTTATTATTGCCTCTAGGGCATATTTCCTTTAGTCTCCCACTTGCACTAGAGTCAATAATCTAGATTACACAGTAATGATTCTAACACCCATAGAGCCTTGGTGCTGATCATGTTTTGCTCGTGGAAGAGGCTTAGTCAACGGGTCTGCAACATTTAGATCCATATGTATCTTGCAAATTTCTATCTCTCCCACCTGGACTAAATCCCGGATGGAATTGAAGTGTCTCTTGATGTGCTTGGTTCTCTTGTGAAATTTGGATTCCTTTGCCAAGGCAATTGCACCAGTATTGTCACAAAAGATTTTCATTGGACCCAATGCACTAGGTATGACACCTAGATCGGATATGAACTCCTTCATCTAGACTCCTTCATTTGCTTCTTCCGAAGCAGCTATGTACTCCGCTTCACACGTAGATCCCGCCACGACGCTTTGTTTAGAACTGCACCAACTAACAACTCCACCGTTTAATATAAACACTATCCGGTTTGCGATTTAGAATCATCCGGATCAGTGTCAAAGCTTGTGTCAACGTAACCATTTACGATGAGCTCTTTGTCACCTCCATAAACGAGAAACATATCCTTAGTCCTTTTCAGGTATTTTAGGATGTTCTTGACCGCTGTCCAGTGATCCACTCATGGATTACTTTGGTACCTCCCTGCTAGACTTATAGCAAGGCACACATCAGGTCTGGTACACAGCATTGCATACATGATAGAGCCTATGGCTGAAGCATAGGGAACATCTTTCATCTTCTCTCTATCTTCTGCAGTGGTCGGGCATTGAGTCTTACTCAACTTCACACCTTGTAACACAGGCAAGAACCCTTTCTTTGCTTGATCCATTTTGAACCTTTTCAAAACTTTGTCAAGGTATGTGCTTTGTGAAAGTCCAATTAAGCGTCTTGATCTATCTCTATAGATCTTGATGCCAATATGTAAGCAGCTTCACCGAGGTCTTTCATAGAAAAACTTTTGTTCAAGTATCCCTTTATGCTATCCAGAAATTCTATATCATTTCCAATTAGTAATATGTCATCCACATATAATATCAGAAATGCTACAGAGCTCCCACTCAATTTCTTGTAAATACAGGCTTCTCAAAAAGTCTGTACAAAACCAAATGCTTTGTTCACACTATCAAAGCATTTATTCCAACTCCGAGAGGCTTGCACCAGTCCATAAATGGATCGCTGGAGCTTGCACACTTTGTTAGCTCCCTTTGGATCGACAAAACCTTCCGGTTGCATCATATACAACTCTTCTTCCAGAAATCCATTCAGGAATGCAGTTTTGACATCCATCTGCCAAATTTCATAATCATGAAATGCGGCAATCGCTAACATGATTCGATAGACTTAAGCATCACTACGGGTGAGAAGGTCTCATCGTAGTCAATCCCTTGAACTTGTCGAAAACCTTTTGCAACAAGTCGAGCTTTATAGACAGTAACATTACCGTCAGCGTTGGTCTTCTTCTCGAAGATCCATTTATTCTCAATTGCTTGCCGATCAACGGCCAAGTCAACCAAAGTCCACACTTTGTTCTCATACATGGATCCCATCTCAGATTTCATGGCTTCTAGCCATTTTGCGGAATCTGGGCTCACCATCGCTTCTTCATAGTTCATATGTTCATCATGATCTAGTAGCATGACTTATAGAACAGGATTACCGTACCACTCTGGTGCGGATCTTACTCTGGTTGATCTACGAGGTTCAGCAATAACTTGATCTGAAGTTCCATGATCATCATCATTAACTTCCTCACTAATTGGTGTAGGTGTCACAGAAACCGGTTTCTGTGATGAACTACTTTCCAATAAGGGAGCAGGTACAGTTACCTCATCAAGTTCTACTTTCCTCCCACTCACTTCTTTCGAGAGAAACTCCTTCTCTAGAAAGGATCCATTCTTGGCAACGAATGTCTTGCCTTCGGATCTGTGATAGAAGGTGTACCCAACAGTCTCCTTTGGGTATCCTATGAAGACACATTTCTCCGATTTGGGTTCGAGCTTATCAGGTTGAAGCTTTTTCACATAAGCATCGCAGCCCCAAACTTTAAGAAACAACAACTTTGGTTTCTTGCCAAACCACAGTTCATAAGGCGTCGTCTCAACGGATTTTGATGGTGCCCTATTTAATGTGAATGCGGTCGTCTCTAAAGCATAACCCCAAAACGATAGCGGTAAATCAGTAAGAGACATCATAGATCGCACCATATCTAGTAAGGTACGATTACAATGTTCGGACACACCATTACGCTGTGGTGTTCCGGGTGGCGTGAGTTGCAAAACTATTCCGCTTTGTTTCAAATGTAGACCAAACTCGTAACTCAAATATTCTCCTCCACGATCAGATCGTAGAAATTTTATTTTCTTGTTACGATGATTTTCAACTTCACTCTGAAACTCTTTGAACTTTTCAAATGTTTCAGATTTATGTTTCATTAAGTAGATATACCCATATCTGCTTAAATCATCTGTGAAGGTGAGAAAATAACGATATCCGCCACGAGCCTCAACATTCATCGGACCACATACATCTGTATGTATGATTTCCAACAAATTTGTTGCTCTCTCCATAGTACTGGAGAATGGCGTTTTGGTCATCTTGCCCATGAGGCATGGTTCGCAAGTACCAAGTGATTCCAAAAGTCCATCAGTATGGAGTTTCTTCATGCGCTTTACACCGATATGACCTAAACGGCAGTGCCACAAATAAGTTGCACTATCATTATCAACTCTGCATCTTTTGGTTTCAACATTATGAATATGTGTATCACTACTATCGAGATTCATCAAAAATAGACCACTCTTCAAGGGTGCATGACCATAAAAGATATTACTCATATAAATAGAACAACCATTATTCTCTGATTTAAATGAATAACCATTTCGCATCAAAGAAGATCTAGATATAATGTTCATGCTCAACGCTGGCACCAAATAACAATTATTTAGGTCTAAAACTAATCCCGAAGGTAGATGTAGAGGTAGCGTGCCGACCGCGATCACATCGACTTTGGAACCATTTCCCACGCGCATCGTCACCTCGTCCTTTACCAGTGTTTGCTTAATCCGTAGTCCCTAATTCGAGTTGAAAATATTAGCAACAGAACGAGTATCAAATACCCAGGTGCTACTGCGAGCTCTAGTAAGGTACACATCAATAACATGTATATCACATATACCTTTGTTCACCTTGCCATCCTTCTTATCCACCAAATACTTGGGGCAGTTCCACTTCCAGTGTCCAGTCTGCTTACAGTAGAAGCACTCAGTTTCAGGCTTAGGTCCAGATTTGGGTTTCTTCTCCTGAGCAGCAACTTGTTTGTTGTTCTTCTTGAAGTTCCCCTTCTTCTTCCCTTTGCCCTTTTTCTTGAAACTGGCGGTCTTATTGACCATCAACACTTGATGCTCCTTCTTGATTTCTACCTCCGCAGCCTTTAGCATTGCGAAGAGCTCGGGAATCGTCTTATCCATCCCTTGCATGTTATAGTTCATCACGAAGCTCTTGTAGCTTGGTGGCAGTGATTGAAGAACTCTGTCAATGACACTATCAACAGGAAGATTAACTCCCAGTTGAGTCAAGTGATTATGATACCCCAGACATTTTGAGTATATGTTCACTGATAGAACTATTCTCCTCCATCTTGCAGCTATAGAACTTATTGGAGACTTCATATCTCTCAATCCGGGCATTTGCTTGAAATATTAACTTCAACTCCTGAAACATCTCATATGCTCCATGACGTTCAAAACATCGTTGAAGACCCGGTTCTAAGCTGTAAAGCATGGCACACTGAACTATCGAGTAGTCATCAGCTTTGCTCTGTTAGACATTCATAACATCTGGTGTTGCTCCTGCAGCAGGCTTGGCACTTAGCGGTGCTTCCAGGATGTAATTCTTCTGTGCAGCAATGAGGATAATCCTCAAGTTACGGACCCAGTCCGTGTAATTGCTACCATCATATTTCAACTTTGCTTTCTCAAGGAACGCATTAAAATTCAACGGAACAACAGCGCGGGCCATCTATCTACAATCAACATAGACAAGCAAAATACTATCAGGTACTAAGTTCATGATAAATTTAAGTTCAATTAATCATATTACTTAAGAACTCCCACTCAGAAAGACATCCCTCTAATCTTCTAAGTGATCATGTGATCCAAATCAACTAAACCATAACCGATCATCACGTGAAATGGAGTAGCTTTCAATGGTGAACATCAATATGTTGATCATATCTACTATATGATTCATGCTCGACCTTTCGGTCTCAGTGTTCTGAGGCCATATCTGCATATGCTAGGCTCGTCAAGTTTAACCTGAGAATTTTGCGTGTGCAAAAACTGGCTTGCACCCGTTGTAGATGGATGTAGAGCTTATCACACCCGATCATCACGTGGTGTCTGGGCACGATGAAATTTGGCAACGGTGCATACTCAGGGAGAACACTTTTATCTTGAAATTTAGTGAGAGATCATCTTATAATGCTACCGTCAATCAAAGCAAGATAAGATGCATAAAAGATAAACATCACACGCAATCAATATAAGTGATATGATATGGCCATCATCATCTTGTGCTTGTGATCTCCGTCTCCGAAGCACCGTCATGATCACTATCATCACTGGCGCAACACCTTGATCACCATCGTAGCATCATTGTCATCTCGCCAATCTTATGCTTCCACGACTATCGCTACCGCTTAGTGATAAAGTAAATCATTACAGCGCAATTGCATTGCATACAATAAAGCGACAACCATATGGCTCCTGCCAGTTGCCGATAACTCGGTTACAAAACATGATCATCTCATACAATAAAATTTAGCATCATGTCTTGACCATATCACATCACAACATGCCCTACACAAACAAGTTAGACGTCCTCTACTTTGTTGTTGCAAGTTTTACGTGGCTGCTACGGGCTTAAGCAAGAACCGTTCTTACCTACGCATCAAAACCACAATGATAGTTTGTCAAGTTGGTGTTGTTTTAACCTTCACAAGGACCGGGCGTAGCCACACTTGGTTCAACTAAAGTTGGAGAAACTGACACACGCCAGCCACCTGTGTGCAAAGCACGTCGGTAGAACCAGTCTCGCATAAGCGTATGCGTAATGTCGGTCCGGGCCGCTTCATCCAACAATACCGCCGAACCAAAGTATGGCATGCTGGTAAGCAGTATGACTTATATCGCCCACAACTCACTTGTGTTCTACTCATGCACAACATCAACGCATAAAACCTAGGCTCGGATGCCACTGTTGGGGAACATAGTAATTTCAAAAAAATTCCTACGCACACGCAAGATCATGGTGATGCATAGCAACGAGAGGGGAGAGTGTTGTCTACGTACCCTCATAGACCGTTCGCGGAAGCGTTATATCAACGCGGTTGATGTAGTGGTATGTCTTCACGTCCGACCGATCCAAGTACCGAAAGCACGGCACCTCCGAGTTCTGCACACGTTCGGCTCGGTGACATCCTCGCCTTCTCGAACCAGCAAGAGGGGCGAAGTAGTAGATGAGTTCCGGCAGCACGACAGCGTGGTGACGGTGTTGGTGAAGAACAATCTCCGCAGGGCTTCGCCTAAGCACTACGAAAACTATGACAGAGGATAAACTAGAGGGGACGGGGTTGCCGGCACACAGCTTGGTGTTTCTTGATGTGTCTTTGGTGCTAGCCCTACCCCTCTATTTATATGTTGAGCCCTGGGGTCGAAACTTGGAGTAAAAGCCTCCTCAAAGTCGGTTTCACCCGAAAGGCAAGAGTCCTTCTCAAACTCCAGGGCTAGACGCCAGGGTTCCCGGCGTCTACCCCCTAGACGCCAGGGTTCCTGGCGTCTAGCCTCTGGTCTCCGCAAAACTTCCTTTTGCACTTTCCAAAAGCCTCGTGGGCTTTCCCCTTTGGCCCAGATAAAGTGTTCTCGTGCCCAAACATTTCGGGAAACATCCGGAACCCCTTCCGGTGAATTCCGGAACCCTTCCGGAGATCAAACACTACTATCGCATATATCAAACTTTATCTCCGGACCATTCCGGAGTTCCTCGTTGTCGGTTTCAAAACCGGCGGATCTCGGGTAGGGGGTCCCGAACTGTGCATCTAGGCCGGATGGTAACAGGAGGCAGGGGACACGATGTTTTACGCAGGTTTGGGCCCTCTTGATGGAGGTAAAACCCTACGTCCTGCTTGATTAATATTGATGATATGGGTAGTACAAGAGTAGATCTACCACGAGATCAGAGAGGCTAAACCCTAGAAGCTAGCCTATGGTATGATTGTTGTTCGTCCTATGGACTAAAACCCTCCGGTTTATATAGACACTGGAGAGGGCTAGGGTTACACAGAGTCGGTTACAATGGTAGGAGATCTACATATCCATATCGCCAAGCTTGCCTTCCACGCTAAGGAAAGTCCCTTCCAGACACGGGACGAAGTCTTCAATCTTGTATCTTCATAGTCCAGGAGTCCGGCCGAAGGTATAGTCCAGCCATCCGGACACCCCCTAATCCAGGACCCCCTCAGTAGCCCCTGAACCATGCTTCAATGACGACGAGTGCGGTGCACAGATTGTCTTCGGCATTGCAAGGCGGGTTCCTCCTCCAAGTACTTCATAGAAGATTTTGAGCACAAAGGTAGTGTCCGGCTCTGCAAAATAAGTTTCCACATATTGCCATAGAGAGAATAATATTTACACAAATCTAATCTGCTGAAGTATTCCGTAGCGTGACATCACACCACGGCCAAGTGTTTATTCGAATCGTTTTATTGTCCCACCTCAGCGCGTTTAGCGAGGCAGTTTCCTTGGCACGTCTTGTTAAAGCAGAGATCGTGTCCCCTTATTCCGGGATTCTCATCAATTGTGGGTAACCCAACCGCACCATTGACTACGGCGCTTGGGAGATAAGTGAGTTTTACCAGGCTGGTGGGGGCGCATAGTCGCGTCCGCCCATATAAGGGGATAAGGATCCGCCTTTTCATCCATGCCTTCTTCCTCCTTTGCCTATCCATTTCCGCGCACTCGAGCTCCAGCGCCCAAATCCGCACACCCCACCTCAACCTTCTCCAGCCATGTCCGGAGCGGGAGGCAAGTGGATGGTCTCCTCCATCACGGAGGGACATATCAAAAAACTGAGGAAGGCCGATACTTGTCTAACGACATTGCGCACCGGCTTCCTGAAGAGGGGCAGCTCATCCCCACCCCTAGGCCCCATGAGAGGGTGGTGTTCCTCCCCCATTTCCTCCGCGGACTGGGCTTCCCTCTCCACCCATTTGTCCGGGGGCTCATGTTCTACTATGGCCTGGATTTCCACGATCTGGCCCTGAACTTTGTCCTCAATATCTCGGCGTTTATCGTCGTGTGTGAGGCTTTCTTCTGCATCCGCCCCCATTTTGGCCTATGGCTCAAGACTTTCAACGTCAAGCCGAAGGTGGTGCGCGGCACCCAGGCGGAGTGCGGAGGCGCCATGGTGGGCAAGATGCCCAACGTCCTATGGCCCGAGGGCTCCTTCGTGGAGTCCCTAAAGGGGTGGCAATCGGGGTGGTTTTACATCACCAAGCCGCGCGACCCTGAATGGGTCGCAGCCCCCGAGTTCCGATCCAGACCCCCTACGCGGCTTACCTCCTAGAAAGAGACGGGCCTATCGTGGGGTAAAGAAGGAGAGCTGACCGGACTCCAAACATGCGTCCAAACCCTGGTGGACAAGAAGCTCAAACTTGTCAATGTAGTCCAGGTTATGCTCATCCGCCGGATCCTCCCGTGTCAACAACGGGCTTTCAACCTGGGGGAATTCGACCCGGCGCAGCACCGAACTCTGAGCAGGCTCTTCGACACAACGTACGAAGATGCCTGGAAGGTGCTTTTCAAGGGCATCGAGGCCCCCACATCCGCTACCGAGGATCGCGGATTCAGCATGCATCGTCGCGCTCGTGCGGTAAGCTATTTTTACCTTTTACAGGGTATTAGTTTTTCATAGTTTGACTCCATGCGGGATCTTAAGCTCCCTTACCTTTGATAGGATTGGCAGGAGACGTCCGGACAGATCAATTGTCCGGCTCCTTTGCCCGAAGGCCCAGCGGACGCTTGCTTGGCGAAGCTGCTGGTTCCGGCACCCTATGTGGTGCCGGAGAAGAAGGCCACGGGGACTCGGAAGAGTGCTCGACGCCTGGGGGTGTCGGATTCATCATCCGACGACTCCAAGACGCACTCCTCCCGTGAAGACGAGGAGGAGGAAGAAGAGACCTCTCCCCCTCCAGCGGGGGGAGAGAAGAAAAGGAAGGCCGCCCCAACTGGGGAGGCTGAAGGGTCCAAGAAGGGGAAAACCCTTCCTCCGGACGGCTCCACCAACACCGACGACGGCGAAGAGGAGTGGCCACACAGGGCCAAGCCCCTGGCGAGATCGTAAGTGTCCGGATACCAGAGTGATTCATAGTATTCCTCCATTGCACAGCTTTTCCTTATGTCGAACATGTTTATACAGTCCACCCAAAGACCGTCTCGACGTGTCGTTGAGCGGTTCCCTGGATTCGTTGGATGTGAATTCGCTTCCGACGGCTACCTCCCCCCACCCTACGGAAGACGCCGAGGTGCTGCCCCAACAGGTTCCAAGCTGGGAGGAGGTGGTCCTGGAGGCGCCGCAAGGCAACCTCCCAGACTCCAGGCGCAATGGGGATAAAACCCCCAAGGGCTCCGAGTCCGGCCTTGAGCCGGTCACTGCGCCGGAACCTTCAATGGTTCCGGACTCCAGTAGGAAGCCTCCTTCCAAGAGGAGCGAGCCTACCGAGCCGGTGACCTCCGTCCAACCGGAGGCACCGCACAATTTGCTGGAGACGCTTAACGACGCCTCCATCGACGAGGAGCACCGCACTATTATGAGTGCGGTGATCCAGAAGGTTCATTCCACCAAGAGCGGACTGACTGAAGCCTGTGCCAGACTTGTAACAGGCTTTGAGGTAAGTAAAGAATATGTAAAAATATTACCGCATAGACAGTAGCCCCTGTTGCTCTGTTCGGCGTTCAGAAAGAAAAGCTGAATAGAGGATCTAATAACATTCGCAGGAGTCTAACATAATCAAGTCAATATGCGTATGCAGGCTTTGCTGCTGGCCTCCGCCGCACTGACTGCGGAGGTGGATACACTGAAGCAAAACCTTGCGCGGTCCGGGAACGAGCTCGTCCATGCCAAGAGGCAACTCGAGGAGAAGGAAGGTAAGTAATACCTTTCGCAAGTATATAGAAAAGATGTGGTTGCAAAAAATGACAGGATCAACGTGCTATTATAGGGGCCACGACCGAGGTGGCGACCCTTAAGCAAGTGATGTCCGAGGCCGAAAACCAAGCGGCCGCGGAGCGCACGGAGAGAGGGGAGCAGGAGGCACGGGTGGAGGAGGTGCAGAAAGAGCTCCAGGCTCTCATGAAAAAACACGAGAGTTTGGAGCTTAACTCAAAGACGCAAGCGTCCGAGCTTGCGGCAGCCCTTAAAAACGCGAAGTCTGCTAAGGCCGAAGCCCAGAAAGCCCTCAAAGAAATTTAAGCGATGAAGAAGATAGTGGCGGGTAAGGCATTCATTATGCAAAGCAAGCACGTGAAAGTGAATTACTTGTTACTTACCCAAGTCCAGAGCTCTCCAGGAGCATTCGCAGATTTGCCCCGCAGTGCGTCGGATGCCGCCACCTACTACCAAGCCGAAGAGGGGAGCTCGACGGAGAAGGTGTTCTGGTCTCAGTATGCTGAGGCCGGACACCTAGTGCCTTTGAGCGACCAGCTAAAGCAAATGGTCAAGCTCCACAAGGTTGCCGAACAGGCCATAAAGGGCCTCATAGTTCGGCTGTGGCCTCGAGAGGCTCTACCCGGGAGCTACTTCGGGCTGGTGAGGTGGCTGGTGGATGCCTGTCCACGGCTTGAAGTAATCAAGCGCTCCTTCTGCATCGAAGGTGCCCGTAGGGTGCTTGCCCGTGCTAAAGTGCACTGGGGCAAGATGGATGCGGAGAAGCTGGTGAAGGACGGGCCGCCGCCGGGCAAGGAGCATCGTGTCCCGGAAGCGTATTATGAGCGCGTCCTGAAGGGTGCCCGCCTTATAGCGGATGAATGCTCCAAAGATGTAATTTTGGAGTAAACTCGCATTTGTGATCCTATACGCTGAAAACTTGTTCATATGCGCTAAGTAACGCTTTTGAATTTAAAATATTACCTTCTGTGCGGTCGTTTATCAAATTTGAGAGATGGCGAGTCGTCGGCTTCTGCCCCCATGCCACGAGTGCTGGGGTGTTTGGGATAAACATGAGCGCTCTTTTTCCCATTCTTGGGTCTTTCGAGGGAGGCGCTCAGCAAAACGAACAAGGCAATCGGACTATAATGCTTGAACACTCTCACTTAGCCATAGAATTCTATAATTTTAAATTTCTGCGAAGCCCCTAGTGTTCGGAAGACCGAGTTTGGGGCGCTATCCACGCCTAGGTCGGACAAAGCCGACTCCTCGCTCTAAGCGGCATAAGTCTTTAGGGACTCGAAAACCTCTCGAACAGCGACCAGCTCTCGCCTTATCATGACGGTCAGTTTTACCTTTCTCTACTGAGGTGCTTAGCCCAGCTCAACTAGGGCACAATCGCAGTAGTTCTCCTAGTGCTACCTTAGACGATATAACGGAACGTAAGGTACCAAAACATAGGAGCCTGGCAAACCCAACATTTGACCCAAGACATGATTCGGAGCCGATGCATATAATGCTATAAGTTCGGGGTGCCGCACTTGTGAAAGTGTTCGGACTTCTCATGCCGTATTGTGGGGTACTTGAGCCCCTGGCGTATTGGCCGTACCAAAGTGTACAGGTGCAACATGTCATTAATGAACATATATTCGTAAAAAAGGTAATGCAATAATAGCCAGAAGCTATGCATTTAAAAAAAAGCTGCGATCAAAGCAGAACGATACAAATAGTGCAATAAGCAAAAGATGGGACTATTTAACATGTCCTTTCCAGGGGCGTGCTGCGGAATGGTATGTAAAACAGGTATACTGCTCGTTATAGAGACCACCTTAGAGCTCCATAGTGCGGCGTAGTTTTCTGCTTCCCTGGTTGTATCGTTTGTGCGGCGATTGTACTGTCGGACAGGCCTTCCAAAGAATGGAGTCCTGAAAATAAGATAAAATTAAGAAACCGGCAGCCCCTAGTGCGGTTTAAGCTGTGTTTCGGGCGTGCCGTGATGGTGCCCCTCCCCCTATGCCCATGGTATTTCCAGAGCGTAGTTGTGTGCGTGCAACACTGGTTTCGCAAGTTCGCGAGGGCTGGGGTTGGGGCCGCATTGCTACGCTTGCTCAGAACGTGCCAGACGGTCTTGTTGTAGGTTACTTCGGGCGCGCTTGATGGTGTCCAGACGTTTAATGGCCGGACTGGAGGATTGCCTTGAGAGGTTGCTTTGTACTTCCGCTGCGATGGTCGCCGTATGCTCCTCCGTTCGGAGAGAGCGTTCGGTGTTTCCATTGACCGTGATGACGCCTCGAGGGCCTGGCATCTTGAGCTTGAGGTATGCGTAGTGCGTCACCGCATTGACTTGGCAAATGCGGTTCGCCCGAGCAGTGCATGATAGCCACTGCGGAACGGGACTATGTCGAAGATTAACTCCTTGCTTTGGAAATTATCCAGAGATCCGAAGACCACTTCAAGTGTAACTGAGCCTGTACAGTTGGCTTCTACACCTGGTATGACGCCTTTAAAGGTCGTTCTGGTGGGTTTAATCCTCGAGGGATCGATGCCCATTTTCCGCACTATATCCTGATAAAGCAGGTTCAGGCTGCTGCCGCCGTCCATAAGGACTCTAGTGAGGTGAAATCCGTCAATAATTGGTTCTAAAACCAATGCGGCGAATTCGCCATGATGGATGCTAGTGGGGTGGTCCTTCGATCAAAAGTGATCGGGCAGGAAGACCATGGGTTGAACTTTGGGGCAACTGGCTCCATCGCGTATATGTCCCTTAGCACACGCTTCCGCTCCCTCTTGGGGACGTGGGTTGCGTATATCATGTTCACCGTCTGCACTTGTGTGGAAAAACCTTTCTGTCCACTGTTGTTCGGCGGCCGGGGCTCCTCCTCGTCATCGCTATGCAGCCCCTTGTCTCTGCTTTCGGCATTTAACTTGCCTGTCTGCTTGAACATCCAACAATCCCTATTGGTGTGATTGGCTGGTTTTTCGGGGGTGCCATGTATCTGGCATGAGCGGTCAAGTATTCGGTCCAAACTGGACGGGCCCGGAGTATTTCTTTTGAATGGCTTTTTCCGCTGACCGGGTTTAGAGCCTTTGAATCCGGCATTAACTGTCGTATCCTCAGCGTTGTCGCCGTTAATGTGGCGCTTTTGCTTGTTGCGACGCGACCTGCCACTGTTGTCCTTGGTATCCAAATTACCAGGGCTCTTGGTCATGTTATTGCTGCGAGCTAGCCAGCTGTCTTCTCCCGTGCAAAAGCGGGTCATAAGTGTCGTGAGGGCTGCCATAGATTTCGGCTTTTCCTGTCCTAGGTGCCGTGCAAGCCACTCGTCGCGGATGTTATGCTTGAAGGCTACTAGCGCCTCTGCGTTTGGACAGTCCACAATTTGATTTTTCTTGGTTAGGAACCGTGTCCAGAATTGTCTGGCTGATTCCTCGGGCTACTGAATTATGTGGCTTAGGTCATCGGCGTCTGGTGGTCGCACATAAGTGCCCTGGAAATTGTAGAGGAATGCGGCTTCCAGGTCCTCCCAACAACCAATTGATTCTGCTGGCAAGCTGTTAAGCCAATACCGAGCTGGTCCTTTAAGCTTGAGTGGGAGGTATTTGATTGCGTGTAGGTCATCACCGCGGGCCATGTGGATATGAAGGAGATAGTCCTCGATCCATACCGCAGGATCTATTGTGCCATCGTATGATTCGATGTTCACGGGTTTGAAACCCTCGGGGATTTGATGATCCATTACTTCATCTGTGAAGCATAGTGGGTGTGCGGCGCCTCTGTATTGGGCTACATCACGACGCAGCTCAAACGAGCTTTGTCTACTGTGTTCGGCCCGGCCAGATTTACTATATCCGGCGTGACGAGTACCGTCTCGTGCCGTGGGGCACCCACGTGATCCATAGATCGATCTTGTTTGCCTTGCCTTGTCCTCCAATATATCTCGCAGGTCTGGCGCATTTTCCCGTGCCTTGCTATTTTTTGAGCGGCGCCGGGGTGCGACTTGAGTGGAGGCCCGAGAGGCCTTTCTGTCGTGGCCACGGGGTGGCCGGTCGGCTGCATCATGCGCTGGTGATGTAGGTTTAAGTGCTTCCTCCTCTAATTGGGGTAGCAACCTACGCTTTGGGTAGCTCTTGGAGGGGCGTTCGAGTTCATACTCTTCGGCCGCAAGGACTTCAGTCCATCTGTCGGCTAGCAAATCTTGATCAGCTCTAAGCTGTTGCTGTTTTTTCTTGAGGCTGCTCGCTGTGGCCATAAGCCTGCGTTTAAAACGCTCTTGTTCGACGGGGTCCTCCGGCACGACAAATTCGTCGTCGTCGAGGCTTGCCTCATCTTCAGAGGGAGGCATATAATTATCGTCCTCGACCTCTCTGTCTACCGCTCTCTCATGAGGGCTGGCTTCTCTATCCTCATCTTCAGAGTCAACTTAAATTCTTTCCAAGTGGTCGCTACTTGCCATCCTTTCATGGTTTGGTACATCCTCCACCAAGTAGCAGCACCTCTTTCAAAACACTGAAGAGCATGCTGGGTTATATCCTTTCCGACCATAAGGTTTTTCTTCATGTGATCCTCCATGTTCTGAATCCATTGGTCCATCTCCATTTGACTCATCGGTCCAAAAAATATAAGCTCATCTTCATTCATCCTCTATTGGGTCCATGGGTTTGGGGTGAGATAAGAGAGATCGAGAGAGATGCACACAATACAAACAAAGGTTTTGAAAAGGCAGATTTTATTGTGGCTGTCAAAAAATCATCAAACAAATGACAGCTCACAACCATCGCATCTAACGTAGGTATATAACAGGGGTTTGGTCTTCTAGAGGTCAATAAATCTTCAACGTCTCCAACTCTTCAAGCCTTGTTCATGCCTCCAATGGCTTCTTCCGATCATGCTTGTCTTTCTCAAGTTCTTTTGCCAGATCAACTCTGTTGATGCGAAGTCTTTCGTGACGTCCTTTAATATTCTGGAGTTGTGTTCCAAACTTCTGGTTTCAACATCCTTCACATGAACCATGGTCATACTGTCCTTTAGTTCCTGACAAATCTCCGGTATCTCGAGGTTGTAGCTCCTCCAGCTTGGCTACTTCAACTTCTGGGTCCTAAGTTCTTCACGAAATGCTCCTTGTCAAAATACGGATTCTTGTAGCTCCATCTTAACTTCTTGATGTAACACTCCAGGTCCTAGTGATACACCGGCTAAGGTTAAAACTTCATCTTACTGATAGGTGCTCCATCAGCCTTCTACCATCCAATCCTTCCATGCATATGCATGCTTAACTCGGCACGGTGACAATAGCATAAGCGGGCGATAACATCATGGATATCCGTGTTTCTGCTCTTGTCAATCCCATGAGCTATCATTCCATAGTTGATATCTCCTACCCTAGGGTTTTCTTTGACAAAACTTCGAGTTCTCATGCTCCTTGTTTCAGTCTTTCTCTGATACACCTTGATCTCGGGTATTGACAACTTCCATAGTCTGCCAAGTTCCATAAGGGTAGCCTTCCTAGGTCATACAAATCTGGAAAATTCTTTAGAGTCTTCAAATTCTCCTAGTCTTCAGAGTCTTCAACCGTTGTAGCTTCCATTATTATGATGTATGGTAAAATCCTCTTCATTCCAAAGTGTCTTAGTTGTCCGGTATCTTGTACTTCTTGGAGTGGTCTCATCAGTCGAATCTTCATGTGGTCAAAAGGGGAAAGGGGTATGGTCTCACTAAAGGATTTTTTTTAATAAGCTCAGAAGAGAAGAGAGGTAAAAGATCTTTTGAAAGGGAAAGTTGTAGAGAAAATCTTTGCTATGGGCTTGCCAGTTTGTAGGGTCACGTCCTACAGTCAACATGTGCTCTGATACCATCTTGTAGCGACTCGACCCGAATGGATCAAGTCTCTGTGCTTACGTGCTCCCTGGATCGGTATGCTGACACACACAGTACTCGAGGATTTATAACAGAGGTAAATCACATGTATAAGTAACGTAAAATACTATTACCTCAATCCAAATAGCGAAAGTAACAAGGTTGTGGATTCCCATCAACACCAACGGCAAAGTTGAGTGTAGAAATCGTAACCCTAACGTATCACTTACTCGTCGTAAGATAATCCTGCAACATGAGACGTTGCAGCCACAAAGGGTCAGTACATTGAATGTATTGGCAAATTCACACCATAGAGAATGATGAACAATGGCTATCACTACATGCATATTTGGCTGGTGGAAAAGCTCTATGGTTATAGTTTTGCGTAAAGCCAATTTTTCCGTACTACAAAGGAATAAATTTTATTTAACTATCATGGTGGTTGTTAAACATTGAGAATGGTTGACAGCATTCTCAATCCCAATTAAGCATCAACATTAAAACCCAACAATATTAATTAAAGTAACATGATGAGATCAACAGGATAATCCAAGAACTAGATACTCAAGATGTCCATAACCGGGGACACGGCTAACCATGATTAGTTTGTTACACTTTGCAGAGGTTTGCGCACTTTTCCCCACAAGACTCGATCGCCTCCGTTTGGTTTCTCGCACTACATGGTGTTTGAGAAGACGGATGACCGAGACATAGTCTTTCAGAAGCGCTAGCACCTTACGATCGGGTAGACCGTACCACCTACATCCCCTACATCTACTAGTCTACCACTGTAAGAGTTCGCACAACTTAGTCAACTATGCTAGAGCCCATAATAGCTTGTGGCTGCACACGGAAGTTTCTAGCATGAAAAATCTCATGATCCCTTTGAGCCTGGGTAGCGGTCCATAAAAAAACAGGCAATCCTGGTCTACCCAGGTGCCTAGACAGGCAATCCTAGAATAACCAGGTGCCTCAATCCACCCAGATGTGTGTTTAAGTTGCCACCTTATGTAAACCATTAATTAACAATCTCACATCTGTCATGAATACTCTCAAAACCCAATCCACGTCTACGAGCATAGCATGGCACTATAAGCATAATGTAATAGTAACTCCCAAGGGTTTGATAATAAACAGGAAATAGGTACTACCTCATCAACTACTTCCCAATACCCACATGTTATTAATCCTACTCATGCAATGTTTGAGGGTTGTAACTAATGCATAAAAACTGGGTATGAAAAGGGATATGATCAAAGTGTGAACTTGCCTGCAATGTTGATGAAGATGATTCGCACTCAAAATCTTGATTGTTCTACTCGTCATACTCCGGTCAATCTATCGTAAGCAAGCAATAGTAACCACACATAAGCACTCACTCAAAAGATCAGAAAGATCGAAGAAGACAATTTGGAAAACGTCAAAACCAAGCAAATAACTCTTGCAACATAAAACAATTTCTAACAGTACCAAAATTAACTGAATTTGGCCTTGTCGGAAAGTTTAGGTCAAGAGCTTCGATTTGCAAAAAGAATCAACTCAAACGAAGCTACGAAACTCAAGTTATGATCAAACGAAGTTTGAATTCAAATCTGATATAATTCAAATTTTTAAACTTTTCAAAAACATGTTTGAGTTGGATTACTGGATAGAGGAGATCATAACGAAGACGTGAGCATTGGTTTCGTTGGATTTGGACAAATGGGCAAAAAGTTGTGATAGATTGAAGATCAGGGACTAATCTGTGAAGAAACTAATTACACATGGGTCCCTGGCTGTAATTAAACAGAAAAAGAAAAATCTATCTAACGAACGTTCGCTCTAGAAGCTTATAAGACAAAAACCGTTCGCTGCAAACACTAAATAATGAACGTTCACTACTTAAAGAAAACGGTTGGAGAGAAAAAAACAGCACGATCTAATCCTATCCGTTGACCCTAGATCTAACGGGCGAGGGAGGAGCCGGGCTTACCGCGGCGGTGGGCGTCGGCGTCGCCAGAGAAGATGGCGGCGGCGGCGGCGGCGGTTTCAAGCGGGCGGCGGCTCCGGTGGTCAGGGGCGACGGCGGAGCGGTCGGGGAGGGGTGGAACAGAGCGGCGGAGTCGTCGGCGAGGTCAGCTGCGGTCGAGGGCGACGGAGCGGAGCGGGCGACGGCAGCGGATCTCGTCAGAGTTTGCAACTCCGGCGAGGGGGTGTGGGGCGTCGGCGGCTGCGGCTTGAGGGGAAAACGAGGCCGGGGCCTCGGTATTTAAAGAAGGGGGCGAGGCGGTGGCTTGGGCGAGGGGCAAGGCGGCGCGGGGTGGACGTCGAGTCGGACACGGCGGCGGCCGGCGACGCGTGCTGGAGTTGGACTCCGGCTCGGCTTGGGGAAGAAGGAGCTGACAGGTGGGGTCCACCTGTCGGTGGCTGGCGAAGCGGCGTCCGCGCGACGGAGCAAGCGGGCGAGCGAGGCGTAGCTGGTTCGGGCGCGGGGAGTTGCTGGGCTGCGGCTGTCCTGGCCCGGTTGGCTGGGCCGGCCCAGTCGGGGGATTTTTTTTAAAGATTTTTTTCAGACAAACAAAACAGAATAAAACAAATAGAAATAAAAATAGTATATAGGCATATAATATACCAAAATTTGCAGAAAAAGATTTTCTACAACATGGACATTTTTATAATGCCAAATAAAATCCACACAAAAACAGATAATTCAAAGAGTGCTACTGGTCTAATAAAAACTCAATAAAATCATTTTAAAAATACCAAAATGATTTCAAATTTATTTCTCTCCAATTTTGTGTTATAGGGAATCATGTTACCCTATTTTCCATGTATTTTTATTTTTGGAGAAAAATAATTTGAATAAGACTCAAATAACTCCAAATTGAAAATAAATTCAAAAGAACTTTGAATTTAATTCTTTGAAACTCCCAACTCATATTTCGTATAATTTGAAGAAGTCATTTTATCTTCTCCCATGAAAATCATTGAGCTGCATGAAGTTTATGAATCGAAATATTTCCAAATGAAATTCAAAATTATTTTCAACACCCCTTGTCATTTAAATAAATGGAAGAAGTCATGTCATCTTCTCTCCAGGGTTTTGTGATGAAAAGAATTTGAATTCACGGGGATCAAAAGAAAAAAGGTGAAAGTTTGGGAAAGTCCTTTTATTCCCTCTCATTTAACTTTCAAAAGCTTCAAATTTCACTCAATCAATCACACAACAATCAAACAATCAATCAATCTATCTATTTATTATAACATTCCAAAATTTAGAATTTTGGGATGTACACCTAATGGGCCAAGGTTGCGCCTGGGGGGTGCTCCAAGGAGAGCACAACCCACCAGGGTGTGCCAGGAGGCCCAGGCGCGCCCTGGTGGGTTGTGCCCACCTCCGGTGCCCCCAGACCGCCTATTTTCTCTATAAATACCCCAATATTCCAGAAACCCTAGGAGAGTCGACAAAATATTGATCCAGCCGCCGCAGAGTCCAGAACCACCAGATCCAATCTAGACACCATCTCGGATGGGGTTCACCACCTCCATTGGTGCCTCTTCGATGATGTGTGAGTAGTTCTTTGTAGACCTTCGGGTCCGTAGTTAGTAGCTAGATGGCTTCCTCTCTCTCACTGAATTCTCAATACAATGGTCTCTTGGAGATCCATATGATGTAACTCTTTTTGCGGTGTGTTTGTTGGGATCTGATGAACTTTGAGTTTCTGATCAGTTATTCTTTTTATATCCATGAAAGTATTTGAGTTTCTTTGATATCTTATATCCATGAAAGTATCTGATATCTTATAGCCTCCTATTTCTTCTTCGATATTTGGGTTTTGTTTGGCCAACTTGATCTATTTATCTTGCAATGGGAAGAGGTGCTTTGTAGTGGGTTCGATCTTATGGTGCTTGATCCCAGTGACAGAAAAGTAAACCGACGCGTATGTATCGTTGCTACTAAGGATAAAAAGACGGGATCTATATCTACGCACGCAATAGATAAATGGATCTTGTCTACATCATGTCATTATTCTTATTGCATTACTCCATTTTTTTCAAGAACTTAATACACTAGATGCATGCTGGATAGCGGTCGATGTGTGGAGTAATAGTAGTAGATGTAGGCAGGAGTCGGTCTACTAATCTTGGACGTGGTGCCTATGTAATGATCATTGCCTGGATATCATCATAATTATTTGAGGTTCTATCAATTGCACAACAGTAATTTGTTTACCCACCGTTTGCTATCTTTCTCGAGAGAAGCTACTAGTGAAACCCACGGCCCCTGGGTCTTCTTCCTCATATATTTGCTTGCGATCTACTTTTCCTTTGCATTTTTATTCAGATCTATTAAACCAAAAATATGAAAATACCTGCTGCAATTTATTTTATTTGCGATCTATTATTTCAATCTACTACAATTTTCCGGCATCGTTACCCGAAAGGGATTGACACCCCCTTTAACACGTCGGGTCACGAGGTGTTGCCATTTCTGTGTAGGTGATGTTTATGTTGTGTTGCTTGGTTCTCCTGCTGGTTCGATAACCTTGGTTTCTTCACTACGGGGAATACTTACGTAGTTGTGCTACATCGTCCCTTCCTCTTTGGGGAAATACCGACGTAGTCCTAGCAGACAGGAGCTTTTCTGGCGCTATAACCAGAGAGCAATCAGGGAGTACCATCGGCAATATGAACACAAACAGGATACTCGACAGGTCAAACAGATGTCAAAGTGGAGGAATCATAAGTCATATGAAAATATGCTCCAGTATAAATCCATGAGGATGAACCTGAATGAGTAGAAGGTGGTTTCTCAGTGCCAGAAGAGTCGGCCACAGAAACTACAGGACCTGTCAGTGAAGACTCCCAACCAGCAAGCAGAATCATAGTTGTGCAATCTCACACGCAGATAAGGATACAATAGAAGAAGTCAGGGTAGAAACATCGGCCGCCGATGAGCAGTCACCACCACCCATGGAAGTTGTGTGTAGAGTCGACCGAGAGTAGCAAGTCGACGTAGAGCCGCGTGTGGAAGCCACTGGGAGAGTCGATGTGGATCGGTCCCCGCCACACGTGGAAGCCGCGGGAGGGGTCGGCATAGAGCGGTCACTGCCACGCGCGGAAGCCGCAAGAGGAGCCGATGTAGAGCGGCCATCGACGCGCGCAGAAGTTGCAAGAGGAGTCGGTGTAGAGCAGGCACCATCGCCGTGGGCAGAAGCCGAGAGAAGAGTCGATGAATAACGACCATCACAGCCTGCTAAAGTTGCCGTAGTGGACAACGTCACAGACGGACAAGCACCAAGCACCGAGCGACGACACATGTGTGAGACAGGATCAACATAGGGAACACCATCGGAAGTCTGTGGGCAGCGACGGAAATGTAGACCTGGCATAAATGCCATATCCGTTTTTTATACTCTTTTCTCTCTCTCTCTCTCTCTCTCTCTCTCTCTCTCTCTCTCTCTCTCTCTCTCTCTCTCTCTCTCTCTCTCTCTCTCTCTCTCTCTTACACTAAAGGACAACCAACAGAATCAGGCCAAAAGCTAGACGTGCACCCAGCGGGCCAAAAGAAGAGCAGACAACGCTCACGCACGAGGCAAGCAGCCAGCGGCCGGAACCAGAAGAAGCAGCGGTGGCCAGGGCACTCGATCCAAAGAACGAGCACGAGCGCCTCGATAGAGGGCGGCCAAATCAGGAAATGGGCATCCCGATCTGGGCGTCAGATAGGGTCTAGTTCCCCTCATCTTCAGTCCAACCAGAGGAAGGGATCGATGGCGACGGTCGGCAGAGAGGACACAGGGCCACGGCCGGGAGGAGGAGGCGGCCAGCGGAGAGGTCATGGGGTCGCAGCCAGGAGGAGGCGGCGGTCGGCGGAGAGGTCACGGGGCCACGGCCGGGAGGAGGAGGTGGCCGACGGAGAGGTCGCGGTGCCGTGAGCCGAGAGGAGGCGGCAGCTGGCAGACGTGCGACAAAGGCGGACTCAATCTAGAGGAGGAGAGCAATGGCGTCTCGAGCGGCTCCTCGGCGGGCGGCACAGGAAATCTAGTGGGCGGGCGGATCAGCGGCCGGAGGCGCATGGATAGCAGAGGTCCAGCAGGCGGGTGCGGTGAAGCAGCAATGGAGAGCCACAGCCACGGGGAAGGAGCAGTGGCTGCCAGCAGGGAAGAAGACACAGGAGTACCGGCGGATGTGATATGGGATCAAATGATGCACTAGTTGCATGTGCGGAAAAAAACCTAATGCTCTAATACCATGTTAGGAATTGCAACTTAGTATTATTAGGAGGCCAAAGCTAGCATATATGCAAATACATGAGGATGCCAAAAGGCTACAAGAGGATGCCAAGAGAGTAGAATGCAAAAGGCCAAAAGACATCACTAATATAACTCTAACAAAGACAGAGATGGAGAAACACCATATGATCCAACTATATTAATAAAGCTCATGGTACATCAAGATAGTGCCAAATCAAGAACACGAGAGAGAGAGAGAGAGAGAGAGAGAGGCAGAGAGAGATCAAACACAAAGCTACTGGTACATACCCATAGCCCTGAGGGTTAACTACCCCCTCCTTGCCATGGTGGCCACTGGGATGATGAAGATGGTCTCCGGTGATGATCTCCCCCTCCGGCAGGGTGCCGATATAGGACTTCGGATGGTATCCCTTTGCTACAGAGGCTTGCGGCGGCAGAGTCGAAGTTCTAGGTTAACTTTTGGGGGTTTGGGTATTTATAGGAATGTTCAGAGTTGGCATCACGCGAAGAGGTGTCACGGGGGGGCATGGGGTACCTAGGCGCAGCCAGCCCCCTAGGCGCGCCCATGTGCCTTGTGGGGTCCCTGAGGGTCTTTTGGTACTCCCCAAAGCTTCCTGGTTCCCTTTCCTTCGAGAAAAAATCGTCAAAAAGTTTCGCTGCATTCAGACTTCATTTGATATGCATTTTCTAGAAACCAAAAACAAGTAGAAAATGGCAACTGGCACTTGGCACTAGGTCAATATGTTAGTCCATGAAAATCATATAAAAATCATATAAAAGTGCACCAAACCCATATAAATTTATTGTAAACATGGCATGAATACTTCATAATTATAGATACATTGGAGACATACCACTAATGTTTGTAACTCGAAACAGGGGTTGCGGAATAAACGGGGACTAGCTAAGGATGAGGTCATGATGTGTGTTGGAAATGACTCCAAGGTTGATGTGATCGCCAGCGGCACACTCTGTCTACCTTCGGGATTATTTTTAAACCTAAATAATTGTTATTTGGTGCCTATGTTGAGCATAAATAATATATATAGATCATGTTTATTGCGAGACGGTTATTCATTTAAGTCAGAGAATAATGGTTGTTCTATTTATAGGAATAATATCTTTTATGGTCATGCACCCAATGTGAATGGTTTATTATTGTTGAATCTCTATAGTAGTGATACACATGTTCATAATATTGATGCCAAAAGATGCAACGTTAATGATGATAGTATCACATACTTGTGGCACTGCTGCATAGGTCATACTGGTGTAAAACGCATGAAGAAACTACATGCCGATGGACTTTTGGAATCAATTGATTATGAATCATTTGAAACATGTGAACCATGACTCATGAGCAAGATGACTAACACCCCGTTTTTCGGTATACAATGGAGCGGGCAAGTGACTTATTGGAAATAATACATACCGATGTATGCGGATGAGGGTTGAAGCACACAGTGGATATCATTATCTTCTTGCCTTCACGGATGATTTGAGTAGATATGGGTATATTTACTTAATGAAACACAAGTCTGAAACATTTGAAAAGTTCAAGGAATTTCAAAGTGAAGTGGAGAATCATCATAACAAGAAAATAGAATTTCTACGGTCAGATCATGGAGATGAATGTGTTAGTTACAAGTTTGGCTCACATTTAAGACAATGTGGAATTGTTTCACAACTCATGCCACCTGGAACACCATAGCTTAATTGTGCATACGAACATCGTAATCGCACTCTATTAGATATGGTGTGTTCTATGATGTATCTTACCAATTTGCCACAATCATTTTGGGGTTATGCATTAGAGACAGCCGCATTCACTTCGTAGCTGAATTCGGATTGGAATCTGTTTTGTGCATTGTTCAGTAAAACAGGCATATCTTCCTCATACAAAGTCCGTTTTGGTTCCATGAGTACTCAAATTAAAGATAGCGACGAGCCGCATCTGTAGCGATCCGACCTCAGACGGTCAAATCTCTGTGTATAAGTGTCACCCCTGGATCGGTAATGCTGAACACAGTACTCGAGGATTTATAACAGATTTCAATCACACACTTATTACATCAAATGTCTCAAATAGAGAACTTATTACAATAATATGGCTAAAGGCCATCTAAATAGATAACAACGGAAACTTCGAAGATATGTGAGTCCATCAACTCCAACGGCATAACTGAGTGCACGACAACGACCTAGCACACCTTACTCTTCGTCGGAAAACTATGCAACATAATACGTTGCAGCCTGTGTAGGTCAGCACATGGAATATGCTGGCAAGATAACACTATAGAGCAATGAATAAATAACAGCTATCACTACATGCATGTATGGCTGGTGGAGGCTCTATGGTTACCATTTGCAGAAAGCTAGTTTTTCCCTACAACAATGGAATATATTTATTTAACTACAAAGTTGGTTGAAAATTATTGAGAAGGTTCCTCCAACTCAATCCCAAAATAATAGTTGTAACCCAACAAGTTAATTAAGTAAAGTGATGAGATCAACATAATGATTCAAGTACCAAATACGCAAGATGTCCATAACCGGGGACACGGCTAATCATGATTAGTTTGTACACTCTGCAGAGGTTTGCGCACTTTTCCCCACAAGACTCGATCTCCTCCGTTGGATTTCTCGCACTACATGATGTTTGAGAAACGGATGATCAAGACACAGTCTTTCCGAAGAGGTCCCCTTAACCGATAGATAGGCCGGTACACCTACAATCCCCTACATCTCCTTACTCATCATGGAAAGGATTCCCACAACTTACTCAACTATGCCAGAGCCCATAACGGCATGTGGCTGCACAGGGAAGTTTCTATCATGAATAATCTTATTATCCTTTGAGCCTAGGTGGCAAACGATAGGTGTAACGCCCTCGATGCGGCTATAGCTCCCACGTGTCGAGGCACGACCTAGAGACATAACCGCATTGAAAGCAATGTCGCAAGTTAGGAAATCATCACAACATCCCATGTAATATATATAATAAAAGGGGAGATACATAGTTGGCTTACACTCACCACGTCACATCAGAGTACATAAATAACATCCATCATACAAACACTCATGGCCCGACTACGGCGCCAAAATAGAAGAAAACCCAACATGCGACAAGGCCCTGAATCAAACCCCAACTAGGCACCACTACTGATCATCGGGAAAGGAAACATAATAACACTGAGAGTCCTTGTCGAACTCCCACTTGAGCTCGTAATCGTCACCTGGAGCGGAATCACCTGGACCTGCATCTGGAGTTATAGTATCTGTGAGCCATAGGGACTCAGCAATCTCGCACCCTCGCGATCAAGACTATTTAAGCTTATAGGAAGGGTAAGGCAATTATGTGTGGAGCTGCAGCAAGCAACTAGCATATATGGTGGCTATCTTATTCGCAAAAGAGAGCGAGAAGAGGAGGCAAAGCGCGAGCAAGAAGCTAGAAGGCAACCTGCGCAAACATTACTCCAACACTGTGTCCACTTCCCGGACCCCGCCGAGAAGAGGCCATCACAGCAACACACTCAGTTGATTCATTTTAATTAATTAAGGTCCAAGTTATCTACAACCGAACATTAACAAATTCCCATCTGCCCATAACCGCGGGCACGGCTTTCGAAAGTTCAATCCCTGCAGGGGAGTCCCAACTTAGCCCATGACAAGCTCTCACGGTCAACGAAGGAATAGACCTCCTCCCAAGACGTTCCGATCAGACTCGGTATCTCAGTAACTCAAGACACTTCGACAGGTTAAAACAAGACCAGCAACACCGCCCGAATGTGCCGACAAATCCTGATAGGAGCTGCACATATCTCTTTCTCAGGGCACACTCAGATAGGTCAAGCTACGAGTAAAACCAACCCTCAAGTTTCCCCAAGGTGGCCCCGCAGGCTGCCCGGTTCGGACCAACACTCAGAGGGAGCACTGGCCCGGGGGGGTTAAAATAAGATGACCCTTGAGTCTGCAGAACCCAAGGGAAAGAAAAGGCTAGGTGACAAATGGTAAAACCAAGGTTGGGCATTGCTGGACAAGCTTTAATCAAGGCGAACTATCAAGGGGTTCCCATTATAACCCAACCGCGTAAGGAACGCAAGATCCGGGAACATAACACCGATATGATGGAAACTAGGACGACAAGAGTGGAACAAAACACTAGGCGAGAGGCCGAGCCTTCCACCCTTTACCATGTATATAGATGCATTAAGATAACATAGCAATATAATGATATCCCAACAAGTAAATAAATGTTCCAACAAGGAACGGCCTCCAATCTTCACCTGCAGCTAGCAATGCTATAAGAGGGGCTGAGCAAAGCGGTAACATAGCCAATCAACGGTTTGCTAGGACAAGGTGGGTTAGAGGTTCAACATGGCAATTGGGAGGCTGACAAGCAAATGGTAGGCATCATAGCATTGGCATAGCAAAAGAGCGAGCAAACTAGCATAGCAAAGATAGTAGTGATTTCGAGGGTATGATCATCTTGCCTCCACAGTTGTCAGAGTTGACTGGATCCTCAAAAGCACACTCAATGGGCTCCTCAGTAGCGAACTCGTCTCCCGGCTCTACCCAAACAAGACAAACAAGCAACAAGGATACAATCAACCACATGCAAGACCAAGCAATATGATGAAATGAAGATATGTTATGCGGGATGCGATGCGGGATGCAAAATGCAAGATATGACAGGAAAAGCATGAACCTGGCCCCAACTTGGAAAACCAAGTGTGCCAATGGATAGAGGGGATGAAATCGCTTGAAAACGATATAAAGATCATTGGAATCGGAGTTACGGTTTGGAAATGGCAAGCGATTTAAGAATGACACTGGTCTGCGATTTACAGCAAGTAGGCATCTAAATGCAACGAAATGAACATGCTACAGCCACCAAACATGACAGCAAAATACATGGCAGGGATGCCCACAAGATGCTTAACAAAAGACTAGCACTGAGCCACGGCCAATTCATCCATTATGAGGTTCAAACAAGCATGGCAAAAACGCAAATGCAAAACAGATTCTAGACTTAGTGAAATTAACACTTGTCTGAAATTTCAGATCACGAAGCCCTCTTCGGAGCAGCAAAACAACATGATACATGATCTGATTAAGATAAATAAGAACATGGCATGGAGCTACTCAACAAGGTTAACAAAAGTCCCAAAGTGACCTGGGGTCAAAAGGGATCACAAAATATACTAACGGGCACACGAACATAGCTAAAACACAATCAGTTTTCAGACTTAGTGAAAACTGAGACATGCTGAAATATAACTCACGAAGGCATGTAAACGAGCTCGATGCTCTCACTATGGTGCAAGTCATGGCAAGGAAAGCATACATCCATTACGAATGCACAAAATTCTAGCTAGACATGGCAAGAACAATGGCATAGCATGCACGGATCAACTACAATAACATCGGCAAAATCGCAAACGAGTTGACGATCTGCCCAGATTTGCCACGAAGCAAAAGTAGAGCTCGATTGACTCAAGCTAGGGTGCACCATAATTGCAACTAAAGACATGGATGGATAGAGCATAACATGAATAAAAAAACTCCTTTACTGATCATCCTCAAAAGAGGCACGGATCACTAGGAAACAAGCTGAACATATGGCATTGTGAACTAAATAATCCCAGACTTAGTGAAAACAACTAAGTCTCTGAAAACAGATTTACCGGGTGCCTCACTTTGCAAGCTTGCACGAGTCACCACACACATCCTAAAAATGCATGGGTCGCACCTCTGGAAAGAAGACAAAATCCTTGACAAAACATATGAAGGACTCACAGGCATAGCATGCACACATTAATCATGGCAAAAATGACAAAGTCTAAGATGAACTAGCAGATCTGACAATTAACTCATGAAGCCCTCTTCTAACAGCATTTTGGGCATCAAGATGAACTCAATTGAAAATGACGCCATGGAATGAAATGATGTACTCGTCGAGGCGAACATTTTGATATATTATATGCCCAAAACGGAGCAACAGATGCGGAGATACGGCCGGTCAAAGTATGCATAAAAAATTAGGGTTCGGAGGAGAAAGTCAACCGGGATATTTTCAGCTCTAGATTTGCACGGTTCCCGAGGCTCGCCGGATTCTACTGTTCACCGCCGGAGACTTGCTGGAGAGGAAGAAGAGGAGGCCGGGGATTGGCCGGCGTCGAGGTAGGCCGGTGGAGGGCGGCGGCGTCGGCGTCCGCGGCGAGGGGCGGCGGGGCCGGCTCGGCCGTCGAGGTAGCGGGCGGCGCGGCGCCCGACTCTGGCGTGGAGCTCTGGCGGACAGCGGGGTGGCGCGGCGGGCGGCAAGGCGGCGGGGCGCGCGCGGGCGGCGGGGTAGGCGAGGCTGGCGGCGGCGACTCCGGGCCGCGGGGGCCGGGAACGGGCCTCCCGGGCCGGCGGCTGTTGGCGGCGACGGGCGACACGTGGCGGCGCGCGTGT
>NC_041392.1:388128854-388138230 GCF_002162155.2 Triticum dicoccoides | reverse complement strand
GGCGGCGGGGCGGACACGTCCGGCCCGAATCGGACGTGTCCGTCGGCGGGAGGAGCGGCGGATCTGGAAAATTAGTGTTTCAAGGGGGGGGGGAAGGAGATCCAAAAATGGGGGGTCTATTTATAGGCATAAGTGGAGTTAGGAGAGTCCAAATGAGGTGCGGTTTTCGGCCACGCGATCGTGATCGAACGCTCTAGGACATGGAGCAGAGTTTGGTGGGTTTTGGGCCAAATTGGAGGGGTGTTGGGCTGCAACACACATGAGGCCTTTTCGGTCCCTCGGTTAACCGTTGGAGTATCAAACGAAGTCCAAATGATACGAAACTTGACAGGCGGTCTACCGGTAGTAAACCAAGGCCGCTTGGCAAGTCTCGGTCCAATCCGGAAATGTTTAATCCCCACACACGAAAGAAAACTAGAAATGACCACCGGAGGAGATCGAAGCGCCGGAATGCAAAACGGACAACAGGGAAAATCCTCGAATGCATGAGACGAACACGTATGCAAATGTAATGCACATGATGACATGATATAAGATGCATGAAAAACGAAAACAACACATGGAGACAAAGACCCGAACCCGAGAAATAAATATAACTTAACGTCGGAAACGGGAAGAGTTGGAGTACAAAAAGGGAAAGTTACATCCGGGGTGTTACAACACTCCACCACTACGAAAAGATCTCGTCCCGAGATCTAGGACTGAAAGAACTCCGGGTACTCAGAACGGAGGTGATCCTCGCGTTCCCAGGTAGCTTCACGGTCGGAATGGTGTGACCACTTGACTTTGAGAAATTTGATTGACTTGTTGCGAGTCTTGCGTTCAGTCTCTTCGAGAATAGCAACTGGGTGCTCACGATAAGAGAGATCTTCTTGGAGCTCAATGTCCTCGACGTTTACGGTGCGGTCAGGAGTCTTGAAGCACTTTCGAAGCTGAGAGACATGGAACACGTCATGAACATTTGCAAAGTTTGAAGGAAGCTCGAGTTGATATACAAGGTCGCCTCTCTTGCTGACAATCTTGAAAGGTCCCACGTATCTAGGGGCAAGCTTCCCTTTGATACCGAAGCGACGAGTACCTTTCATAGGAGAGACACGGAGGTAAACATGATCTCCGATCTCGAAAGCCAAATCACGGTGCTTACTATCATAGTAGCTCTTCTGGCGGGATTGGGCTGCTTTGAGGTTATCACGAATGACTTTGCACATTTCTTCTGCTTCTGTGATTATGTCATCACCCAGCAGCTGACGTTCACCGGTTTCAGACCAGTTGAGAGGGGTACGACACTTCCTGCCATACAGAATTTCAAAAGGGGCCTTGCCCGAACTTGCTTGAAAACTATTGTTGTATGAGAATTCAGCATAAGGAAGACAATCCTCCCACTTCATGCCCAAGGAGATCACACAAGCCCTGAGCATATCTTCAAGAATCTGGTTGACACGCTCGACTTGACCGCTTGTTTGAGGATGGAAAGCAGTGCTGAAGCGGATGTTGGTGCCCATGGCCTTCTGAAAAGAATCCCAAAACTTGGATGTAAAGATGCTGCCAGGTCTGAAGATATCACTTGAGGAATACCGTGCAGAGAGACAATTCGAGAGGTATAGAGTTCCGCCAATTGAGCTGCAGTGATCGACTCTTTGATAGGCAAAAAGTGAGCCACTTTGGTGAGTTTGTCGATGACAACAAATATAGCATCATTGCCACGCTTGGACTTTGGAAACCCAGTCACGAAGTCCATTTCAATGTGGTCAAACTTCCATTCTGGAATGGCAAGAGGTTGGAGGAGACCTGCTGGCCTTTGGTGTTCTGCCTTCACTCTTCTGCAGACATCACATTCATTCACGAATTGAGCGATCTCGCACTTCATTCGAGTCCACCAATAAGCTTGCTTGAGGTCCTGATACATCTTCGTGCTCCCAGGGTGGATGGAGAGGAGAGAATTGTGAGCCTCGTTCATGATCAGTTTACGAAGTTCACCTTTGGGCACAACAATACGATCCTCGAAGAAGAGAGTGTCCTTGTCACCAAGGCGGTAGCACTTGTACTTGGACTGACTCTTGGCAATCCCAATTTTCACCTTTTTCACCATAGCATCAAGAAGCTGGGCTTGGCGAATCTGGTCTTCTAAGGTAGGAGAGACTTGAAGGTTGGCGAGGAAACCTTGAGGAACAACTTGCAGATTAAGTTTGCGGAAAGCTTCACAAAGCTCGGGTTGATAAGGCTTAAGAATCAGACTGTTGCAGTAAGCCTTCCTGCTCAATGCGTCAGCAATCACATTGGCCTTGCCTGGAGTATACTCAATACTCGGATTATACTCTTGAATCATTTCGACCCATCGAGTTTGCCTGAGGTTGATATTAGGCTGAGTGAAGATGTACTTGAGACTCTTGTGATCAGTGAAAATGTCCACTTTTCTTCCCAATAGAAGATGTCTCCAAGTCAACATAGCATGCACAACTGCCGCCAACTTGAGATCATGAGTGGGGTAGTTCTTCTCATTAGGCTTCAACTGGCGAGATGTATAAGTAACAACTTTCTTCTCTTGCATCAATATTGCGCCAAGACCTTGGAGAGAGGCATCACAAAAGACCTCGTACGGCTTGGATTCATCAGGCGGAGTCTGAACTGGAGCAGTGATCAATTTCTCTTTCAAAGTGTTGAAGGCAATATCACACTCCGGAGACCAAACGTACTTGACGTGCTTCTAAAGAAGATTTGAGAGAGGCTTCGCAATCTTAGAAAAGTTTTCAACGAATCTTCGGCAATAGCTTGCGAGACCGAGAAAACTGCGGAGTTGTTTCACGTTCTGAGGAGGTTCCCAATTCACAATTGCAGACACCTTCTTAGGATTCACGGAAATGCCCTTGGCGGAGATGATATGACCAAGATAAAGAACCTCATGGAGCCAAAATTCACACTTGGAAAACTTGGCGTAGAACTGATGTTCTCTGAGCTTATCAAGAACCAAACGCAAGTGCTTGGCATGATCTTCCTTGTTCTTGGAGAAAACCAGAATGTCGTCGAGATAGACCAAAACGAAGTCATTGGTGTAGGTGTTGAAGATGAAATTCATCATGCGAGAGAACGTCGGAGGAGCGTTGGCGAGGCCAAAAGACATGATAGTGTATTCATATGAACCAAAGCTTGTTCTGAATGCTGTCTTGGGAATATCTTCTTCACAAATGCGAATCTGGTGATAACCCATACGGAGATCAATCTTGGAGAATACTTGAGCACCTTTGAGTTGTTCGAACAGCTCATTGATGTTGGGAAGTGGGTATTTGTTCTTGATGGTCTTCTTGTTCACTGGACGGTAATCAACACAAAGTCGGTCCGTTCCATCCTTCTTCTTCACAAAAGGAACACCACAACCCCACGGAGAAGTACTAGGCCGGATAAGACCCATTCTTTCTTGCTCATCGAGTTGCTTCTTCAGCTCCTTCAACTCTTCAAGTCCGAGCTTGTAAGGACGTTTGCACACAGGTTCCGTGCCAGGCTCAAGTTCAATAACGAATTCAACTGGCCGGGGCGGAGGCATTCCTGGGAGCTCTTCTGGAAAGACGTCTTGATATTCGCAAACGACTGGAATTTGAGAGATGGCATCCAATTCACCCTTCTCATTGAGGGAAAACAGACGGATAGTATTATCCCGAGCGGCAAAGATAATTGCATCCTCAGACGAATGAGTCAATTGAATCTGCCTGGCTGCACAATCAAGTTGAGCCTTGTGCTTAGAAAGCCAATCCATCCCGAGAATAAGATCAATATCCGAGTTACCAAGAACCATTGGGGAAGAAAGGAACTTGTAGTCGCCCAACGTGATAGTAACATCTGGCACCTCCAGACTAGCACTCAAACATTTGCCAGGAGAAACAATATCCATTTGTTTACCCAAATGAGAAGAAACGAACTCATGCTTGGTAAAAAAATGGCTTAGACATGAAACAATGCGATGCACCCGTGTCAAAAAGAACTCTTGCAGGAATATCATTAACAGGAAGGTTACCCATGATCACATCTGACGAGTCCTCTGCCTGAGCTGCATTCATCAAATTGACCTTGGCATGCTTGGTGTTATGCTTGACCATAGCTGTACTTGCCGATCTGATAGGAGGAGGAGGAGGAAGCCACCTCTGGTTGAAACACTTGTTGACATAGTGACCCTTCTGTTGGCACTTGTTGCACGTGACCTCTGAAAGTGGATGGTGATGCGGAGCACTCGATCTTGGAGCTTGAGACGGAGTCTTGTTCTGAAAGCCTGGGTTGGGTGGGTGGGAAGAACCACTACCACCTTTGCTCTTCTGCTGATACGGCTGACGGAACAGAGGAGGAGGAAGCCAAAACTTCTGCTGCTTGGCCACTTGAGTAGAGGAAGAAGGAGTAACATCTCTGACTCGCTTCCTGGAAGCATCACACCTCAACTGAGCAGCCTCTTGCTTCAGTGCCATGTTGTAGAACTCATCGTATCTCAACGGCTCAAAGAGGACAAGAGCGAGCTGAATATCTTCTCTGAGACCACCCCTGAACTGATATATCATACTCTTCTCATCAGGCACGTCCTGCTTGGCAAAGTGGGCAAGCTTCTAGAACAACTTGTTGTAGTCATAGACAGACAAAGAGCCTTGCTTCAGATTGCGGAATTCCTCACGCTTGCTTTCAACCACGCTCTGCGGAATATGATGAGCTCGGAAATCTCGACGGAAATCATCCCAAGTGACAACACGTCCACCTCTGGAATCCTTGTACTGCTGGAACCATTCTGCAGCTTGATCTTTGAGTTGGAAGGAAGCGAACTTCACAAAGTCCTCAGTCCTGACGTTACTGCACTTGAAATGCTTACACAGATCCACAAGCCAATCGTCAGCATCGGTTGCCTCAACACAATTGCTGAAAGTCTTTGGCCCGTTAGCAAGGAACTGGTTGAGTGTAGCAAAGTGACTCTGATTGCTGCCTTGATTCCCTTGACTGCCTTGATTGCGCTCTTGAAGAATTTGCATGATCAGCTGTGTGTTTGCATTGGTTGCGGCCATCACAGCTTGCCATGCCTCTGGAGGAGGTGGAGGCGGTGGCGGATCTTGATTCTGGTTCTGACTGGTGCTCTTAGCGGGAGCCATCCTGAAGAGGTTGACCACCGTTAGCACATGGACAGATAAATATTGAAGCTGAATCCAATGGAATGAAAATTGCAACATATAGTCTTCACATCCTAACAAAATGAACGAATGCATTCCTCTTCAAATGGTCACATATCCATAAATTGAGGAGCCACGTGGAATTAAGGTAGAGAAATAAATCAACAAGGTACGGATCAAGAACGAATAATCGGTAAGAAATCCCAATCTCAAACCAATATCCATGGAAGAAGAACTAGAGCTACTAGAATTCCCACCTATGAAACTCCCGAACCTTTCCGGTTATGCAATCAGGTGTTGGGGATACAGGGGAAGCATAATATCTCACCCAAACTAGCAAATCCTACATCCAGCTGCATCCATCCTTCAACACATAACCAAGAAACCTTCAGAAACCACCTACCTCAACCTTCGAAAAGCATCCGTTATACAAGTTATGGCGATACTCCCGAACTCCCGCCCCAGTACTGGGTGGCGTCGAGGTTATCTCACCAACGAACTGCATAAAAGAGATTTTCGATGTCGGCGAACATATCTTAAGTATTCCAAAATTGCAACGATAAAATTATGATGACAACACCTTAGAGCTCAACTCCTCGGGACACTTCCACTAAACCCCTGACAGGAGGCACCAAGACAATATTCTCATCATAAGCCATCGGAACAAATCCAAGATACTCGCGTGATCCTAAATTTTTTTTAGTGAAATTTGAGAAGAGAAGAGTCAAAACTCTACGTCAGGATGCCTTACCAGAGCGATGAGGAGACTAGGAAATAAAAAGAATTCCTAAACTCTCCGATATATAATTCCTAAATGACTCAAAACATTTTTTCTAGACAAAACTCGGCTGCTAAAAAATGATCAAGCAATGGGGCTCCTATGGTCGGGGAAGGCTCTGATTACCAACTTGTAACGCCCTCGATGCGGCTATAGCTCCCACGTGTCGAGGCACGACTTAGAGACATAACCGCATTGAAAGCAATGTCGCAAGTTAGGAAATCATCACAACATCCCATGTAATATATATAATAAAAGGGGAGATGCATAGTTGGCTTACACTCGCCACGTCACATCAGAGTACATAAATAACATCCATCATACAAACACTCATGGCCCGACTACGGCGCCAAAATAGAAGAAAACCCAACATGCGACAAGGCCCTGAATCAAACCCCAACTAGGCACCACTACTAATCATCGGGAAAGGAAACATAATAACGCTGAGAGTCCTCGTCGAACTCCCACTTGAGCTCGTAATCGTCACCTGGAGCGGAATAACCTGGACGTGCATCTGGAGTTATAGTATCTGTGAGCCACAAGGACTCAGCAATCTCGCACCCTCGCGATCAAGACTATTTAAGCTTATAGGAAGGGTAAGGCAATTATGTGTGGAGCTGCAGCAAGCGACTAGCATATATGGTGGCTATCTTATTCGCAAAAGAGAGCGAGAAGAGGAGGCAAAGCGCGAGCGAGAAGCTAGAAGGCAACCTGCTCAAACATTACTCCAACACCGTGTCCACTTCCCGGACCCCGCCGAGAAGAGGCCATCACGGCAACACACTCAGTTGATTCATTTTAATTAATTAAGGTTCAAGTTATCTACAACCGGACATTAACAAATTCCCATCTGCCCATAACCGCGGGCACGGCTTTCGAAAGTTCAATCCCTGCAGGGGAGTCCCAACTTAGCCCATGACAAGCTCTCACGGTCAACGAAGGAATAGACCTCCTCCCAAGACGTTCCGATCAAACTCGGTATCTCGGTAACTCAAGACACTTTGACAGGTTAAAACAAGACCAGCAACACCGCCCGAATGTGCCGACAAATCTCGATAGGAGTTGCACATATCTCTTTCTCAGGGCACACTCAGATAGGTCAAGCTACGAGTAAAACCAACCCTCAAGTTTCCCCAAGGTGGCCCCGCAGGCTGCCCGGTTCGGACCAACACTCAGAGGGAGCACTGGCCCGGGGGGGTTAAAATAAGATGACCCTTGAGTCTGCAGAACCCAAGGGAAAGAAAAGGCTAGGTGACAAATGGTAAAACCAAGGTTGGGCATTGCTGGACAAGCTTTAATCAAGGTGAACTATCAAGGGGTTCCCATTATAACCCAACCGCGTAAGGAACGCAAAATCCGGGAACATAACACCTATATGATGGAAACTAGGGCGGCAAGAGTGGAACAAAACACTAGGCGAGAGGCCGAGCCTTCCACCCTTTACCATGTATATAGATGCATTAAGATAGCATAGCAATATAATGATATCCCAACAAGTAAATAAATGTTCCAACAAGGAACGGCCTCCAATCTTCACCTGCAGCTAGCAATGCTATAAGAGGGGCTGAGCAAAGCGGTAACATAGCCAATCAACAGTTTGCTAGGACAAGGTGGGTTAGAGGTTCAACATGGCAATTGGGAGGCTGACAAGCAAATGGTAGGCATTGTAGCATTGGCATAGCAAAAGAGCGAGCAAACTAGCATAGCAAAGATAGTAGTGATTTCGAGGGTATGATCATCTTGCCTCCACAGTTATCAGAGTTGACTGGATCCTCAAAAGCACACTCAACGGGCTCCTCGGTAGTGAACTCGTCTCCCGGCTCTACCCAAACAAGACAAACAAGCAACAAGGATACAATCAACCACGTGCAAGACCAAGCAATATGATGAAATGAAGATATGCTATGCGGGATGCGATGCGGGATGCAAAATGCAAGATATGACAGGAAAATCATGAACCTGGCCCCAACTTGGAAAACCAAGTGTGCCACTGGATAGAGGGGATGAAATCGCTTGAAAACGATATAAAGATCATTGGAATCGGAGTTACGGTTTGGAAATGGCAAGCGATTTAAGAATGACACCGGTCTGCGATTTACAGCAAGTAGGCATCTAAATGCAACGAAATGAACATGCTACAGCCACCAAACATGGCAGCAAAATACATGGCAGGGATGCCCACAAGATGCTTAACAAAAGACTAGCACTGAGCCACAGCCAATTCATCCATTATGAGGTTCAAACAAGCATGGCAAAAACGCAAATGCAAAACAGATTCCAGACTTAGTGAAATTAACACTTGTCTGAAATTTCAGATCACAAAGCCCTCTTCGGAGCAGCAAAACAACATGATACATGATCTGATTAAGATAAATAAGAACATGGCATGGAGCTACTCAACAAGGTTAACAAAAGTCCCAAAGTGACCTGGGGTCAAAAGGGATCACAAAATATACTAACGGGCACACGAACATAGCTAAAACACAATCAGTTTTCAGACTTAGTGAAAACTGAGACATGCTGAAATATAACTCACGAAGGCATGTAAACGAGCTCGATGCTCTCACTATGGTGCAAGTCATAGCAAGGAAATCATACATCCATTAAGAATGCACAAAATGCTAGCTAGACATGGCAAGAACAATGGCATAGCATGCACGGATCAACTACAATAACATCGGCAAAATCGCAAACGAGTTGACGATCTGCCCAGATTCGCCATGAAGCAAAAGTAGAGCTCGATTGACTCAAGCTAGGGTGCACCATAATTGCAACCAAAGACATGGATGGATATAGCATAACATGAATAACAAAACTCCTTTACTGATCATCCTCAAAAGAGGCACGGATCACTAGTAAACAAGCTGAACATATGGCATCGTGAACTAAATAATCCCAAACTTAGTGAAAACAACTAAGTCTCTGAAAACAGATTTACCAGGTGCCTCACTTTGTAAGCTTGCACAAGTCACCACACACATCCTAAAAATGCATGGGTTGCACCTCTGGAAAGAAGACAAAATCCTTGACAAAACATATGAAGGACTCACAGGCATAGCATGCACACATTAATCATGGCAAAAATGACAAAAGTCTAAGATGAACTAGCAGATCTGACAATTAACTCACGAGGCCCTCTCCTGACAGCATTTTGGGCATCAAGATGAACTCAAATGAAAATGATACAATGGAATGAAATGATGTACTCGTCGAGGCGAACATTTTGATATATTATGTGCCCAAAATGGAGCTACGAATGCGGAGATATGGCCAGTCAAAGTATGCATAAAAAATTAAGGTTCGGAGGAGAAAGTCAACCGGGATATTTTCAGATCTAGATTTGCACGGTTCCCGAGGCTCGCCGGATTCTACTGTTCACCGCCGGAGACTTGCCGGAGAGGAAGAAGAGGACGCTGGGGCTTGGCCGGCGTCGAGGTAGGCCGGTGGAGGGCGGCGGCGGCGGCGT
>NC_041392.1:388110162-388128247 GCF_002162155.2 Triticum dicoccoides | reverse complement strand
GGCGGGCGACACGTGGCGGCGCGCGTGTGGCTACGGGCGGCGGGGTGGACACGTCCGGCCCGAATCGGACGTGTCCGTCGGCGGGAGGAGCGGCGGATCTGGAAAATTAGGGTTTCGAGGGGGGGAGGAGATCCGAAAAACGGGGGGTCTATTTATAGGCATAAGTGGAGCTAAGAGAGTCCAAATGAGGTGCGGTTTTCGGCCACGCGATCGTGATCGAACGCTCTAGGACATGGAGCAGAGTTTGGTGGGTTTTGGGACAAATTGGAGGGGTGTTGGGCTGCAACACACACGAGGCCTTTTCGGTCCCTCGGTTAACCGTTGGAGTATCAAACGAAGTCCAAATGATACGAAACTTGACAGGCGGTCTACCGGTAGTAAACCAAGGCCGCTTGGCAAGTCTCGGTCCAATCCAGAAATGTTTAATCCCCACACACGAAAGAAAGCTAGAAATGGCCACCGGAGGAGATCGAAGCGCCGGAATGCAAAACGGACAACAGGAAAAATGCTCGAATGCATGAGACGAACACGTATGCAAATGCAATGCACATGATGACATGATATGAGATGCATGAAAAACGAAAACAACACACGGAGACAAAGACCCGAACCCGAGAAATAAATGTAACTTAACGCCGGAAACGGCAAGAGTTGGAGTACAAAAAGGGAAAGTTACATCCGGGGTGTTACAATAGGATGATCACGTGGGTACTCCGGGATATCCTAGGACCACACTGGATTACTCCAGGTGCCCGGACAACCACTGGGTGCTCCAGGGTGCCTCAACCAATCCACCCAGAGGTGTATTAAAGTAGCCACCTTAAGTTAAACCTTAGTTAACAATAATCTCTCACGGATTTCATGAACACACTCAAACCAATCCATGTCTACGAGCATAGCATAGCAATATAAGCATAACGTAGCAACACCCAGGGTTTGAAATAAAAGACAATAGGTTCTACCTCATCAACTACTTCCCGAATACCCACATGTTATCATGTCCTAACCATGCAATGCTTCAGGATTAAAACTAATGCATTAAAACTGGGTAATAAAGGGGTATGATCAAAGTGTTACTTTCCTTGCTGACGATCTGAAAACCCTAGTGACTCGTAGTGGCAAGCCTCACACTCCGGAAACTCTATCGTGAACAAACAATATCATACCTAAGCACTCAAGCATAAGATGCAAAGGTAAAGCTCAAGAGAAAAGATCCAAACTGAAAATTCAACTGAAGAGCTTCGATTTGCAAAAAGAATCAATCGAATCGGAGCTACGAAACTCAAACTACGATCAAAAGAAGTTCGAATTTAAATCTGCTTGAAACCAATTTTTTAAATTTTCAAAACCATGTTCAAGTTGGTTACCTGGAAAGAGGGAAACAAGACGAAGATTTTGGCATTGGTTTCACTGAGTTTGGACAAACGAGCAAAAAGTAACAAGGGTTTAAAGATCAGGGACTAATCTATGATAAAAGTATTCGCGGATAGGTCCCTGGCAAAAAATTAAAATAAAAAGAAAAATCTATCGGACGAACGTCCGCTAACCGAACTAAAGGAACGAATTCGTTCGTTAACAGAAACTAACCGATGAACGTTTGTTAATTAACAAACTAAATTTAAAAACCGATCTAAACGGAAAAAAACGAAGAAACGGAAAAAAATAGGTTGGGTTCGATGGTTATACCGGTTCTTGAAAAAAACGCCGGTGACAGCGGCGGGTTCCGGCAAGGCGGGCAGTGGTGTCGGCGGCGACTCGCGGCGCGGGGTGGCGGTGCAGGCCAGCGGCAGCGGCGGCGAGCGGCGCGAGCGCGGGCGGCTCCGGCTTTTAAAGGGGGGGTGAGGCCGACTTGGGCAGGGGGTCAGGCGGCGGCGGCTCGGACTCCTTGCCGGAGTCCGGCTTGGGCACGGAGGCACGCGGGGAAGGCGGCGGCGCGAGCGGGCCGGCTGGGCCTTCGGCCCAGTTCGGCCTGAAAAGATAAAAAAAAATGCTTGAACAAAAATCCTAATAAAATATAAAAAAATTCTAAAAATACAAGAAATAATTTTCACGGTCCAAACGTAATATTTGGGACAAGATGAACATTTTTCTAGCCTAAGATGCAATTTTCAAAAATGCATATTTTTTTCTAATTCAAATAAAATAATAATTTGATTTTAAATTTTCTTCTCCAATATTCCTTTCTTGTTGAAGAAGTCATTTTATCTTCTCTCATTTATTTTTATTATAGTCAATAATTGGGGAGAAAAATATTAAAACCAAATTGATCCTCTTTTCAAATTTGAAGAAAATCCAAATATGAAAATTTGTGAAACCTCCAACTCTCTCCTTCGGTCCTTGAGTTGCGGATGGTTTCTTGGATCACAACCAAAAATGCAAATAAAATATGATATGCATATGATGACCTATGTATAACATCCAAATTGAAAATTGGGATGTTACAGCATCTGAATAGTTTTGGAAGCTAGTTCATATTTGGCACCTCAAAATAGGCTCATAAATAGGTATTTTTGTCCTCCGAAGTTCGCGAACACAGCTTGTTCCAGTTTTCTAGGCCAGTTTTAGAAATTTTTAACTCTTCATATCAACACGGAATTGAGTGACTCTTTTTGCGTTTGAAATCTTGAGTCAGTGCCATTATGTAGAAATATTATCAAAAAATTGGCACAAACTTTTTCAGTAGAAATTCGGAGAGAGAGAGAGAGAGAGAGAGAGAGAGAGAGAGAGAGAGAAAGAGAGAGATTTTGGTATATCCTCCTTGGCAGTTGTTTCTCATCATTTTTTTACTGCCATTGTGATCTTCACTTATATCTGGCTGTCTAGAGCTACTTCATATCCTTTATTGATGCTAGTTGTGCTACACCGTGACAACATTAGTGTTCTAGGATCGCGTCTCTAGTCCGGTCTAGCCTAGGACCAGCACAGTACCGTCGTTGAGCGTTTATTCAACATTGCATCTCTGAATTGATTATTGCTAATCGTTTGCTACCATATATTTAAGCCTTCCAAGATTCACATATTTCTACACTGTGTATATGTATGTTCCCGTGGCAATCTCTTTACTCAATCTTTGGAGTTTTTTGACACCGGTGGTTGCCGGTCACCACCTACTGCATGGTAAGAACTTGTAAGACATTGATATTTGCTATACTGTGAGTGTTTAACCACCACATCCTAGTAGTTCACAGGAACATTATTCTTGAATTTTGTTTCTTGTTTTCTACTAATTATGGCAGGTTCCAGAGTTGTTAGTTCTTGGGCATCATCGATCGTGAGAGACTTGCCACCACCTAAGAAAACACAACAATTGTCACGAGAGGAGCAACGACATCAGAATGCGCATAATCAGGTCAATGTTTCCATGCCATCCTTTAATGGTTGTTTTAGGCTTGATTTATATATTGAATGGGAGTATGAAATAAATACTATATTTGCTTCCCATAATTTTGATGAGCCTGGAAAATTTCAAGCCGTGGTTAGTACTTTCAGTAACTTTGCTTTAGTTCGATGGACTGAATATTGTCGGTTAAACCCAGATTTTATACCTGCTACTTGGGATGATTTAAAACTGGTCATGAGAGATAGATTCGTTAAGGCTTATTATACTCGTGGCATGATTAAAAAATTACAACATTTAAAACAAGGCACTGACACCGTAACAAAATATTATGATCATTTACAAACTACTGTGTTGGACTCATTTTTAGAAGAAAGTGAAGAAAATTTTATGGATAGATTTTGGGGAGGATTAACCCGTGATATTCAAGAGATACTAATTCATGAAGAGTGTTATCCTATGGACCGTTTGTTTCGTCTTGCTTGCAAAGCTGAACAGGAAATAAAACGACGTGTTGCCCACAAGGAGAATAAGCGCACGGTGCACATTCCAAGAGTTGATACGGTTGTTTCTTCAACTACTAGGCATACTATGACAACCACATATATTGTTGTGAGGACTACATAACCTCCACCATGTGGCACATCACCATCGAGAGTGCCTACATCATCTGAGTTCATCATAAAAGGTAATGCTAAATGTACTGATCTTCCAGCTCCACATGAGTATGATGAATGCCTTGTCAATTTCAATGCACCATGTGATGACCTACCCACTACATTGATCACACCACCTATTTTAGAGGACTATGTTGATGATTTGACTTTGCCATGTGATCAAACAAATGCAATATCAACAATGTCGAGTGCACCCATTGCATTAACTATTGATGCAAAAGAACCATGTGAATCAGGGAATAAATCAGATTTGGATCAAATACGTTTGAAAATAATTGTGCCAATGTTTAGTCATTTTCATATGACCTCTAATCTTGGTGATGATTTTGTGTCAAATGACTTGTTGCATGTTTGCTTATTTAAGCATGTTGTAGCATGTAACTTTGATGCAAGTAAAGTTTATTCACAAATGTTGGGATGGTTTAATGATGAACATTGTCAATCTTTTGATATGAATATGATCTTCACTTATATGTGCAAACTGAGTTGCAATATTTTCATGCCTTCTACTTCTTGTGTTAATGTTTTGGCTTTTTATTTTATGAGAAATGAAAGTTACTCATGTATACATGTGTCATATGTGCAAAAACTAAGGGAACTAAAAATGGATGACATATACATATACAACATGTACACCTTTTCTCTGTTGTTAGCTACATTTCAGATTAAGCAACGCTGAGGACGGCTTTGTTTTCAAGAAGGGGAGGATGATGAGGACATGACTACCTTGGATACTACCAAGAATATTGCATACATGCATATTCGTGAGGTGATTTCTAATGCAGACTATGCAATAATTTATTTATGTTATCCAGGACAAAAATACTTCACAGACTTTTGTGCCATGTCCAATTGCAGGTGTATGAGAAATTTGTGCAATCTACATATGAAGATAAAGGAAAAAAGAGAAGTTTAGGTGTTGTTCAAAAAGTCCTCTCACGTCACTTTTGGGCCAAGAGAAAATAGAGTCCAATCTCTCACGTTCTGGACTCAGATTCGGACTGCATAGACATACCTGACTCAAAACACCAATATCTCTTTCATCTGAACTCTGAATTGAGTGATTCTTTTTTTAGGAAGTAGATTCCATGCTCTTTCCAACCCAATTGGATTCACCTTCAAGTTCGTCCGAAGCATTGATATATTGACGAAACAATCTAACGCTGCAGTAGAATCCGAGTCAAACTACAAGTCCAAAGGTGTTGCATCACCTCCACTTGGGCCCATGTGCCTTGTACGATCTAGGGTTAGTTTTAGGCTGCCTTGGGATGTCCTCCCACCTCCTTGGCTGCCACCCCTTGCTCCTATATAAGTACATCCATCTAGTAGCTTTTTCCTTGGGTTTTATTTAGTTAAAAGTTAGCCATCGTTGCAACTTCGTGTACTTCGCTTGTGTCCAACGACCAGACCAAGACCGCTTATGAAACCCCACTTTTATCAATACTTCATATATATTCTCAATATTTATATTGCATTATCATATTCTTTCTTGTCCTTCGATTGCATGAAGGAATACACTTTCGTGGTCAGGCTGTTCGTGCTTCCTGCATCATTAGTAACCTCGGGATATTGGTTTAGCGATTGCTAAGGCACAACATTGTTGCACATTTGTAGTCGGATCATCAAAGTCGACTCCACCAAATCAATAGTTATCATCTCATCGAAAGATCGGGACACCCTCGCCTCTATCACTCTATAATGTATGTCATGCTGTGTACCACACATGATGTGTGCCTTGTTAATCCAGGAGTGGATCACCGGACAACGGTTAAGAATATCCTTAAGTACCTATAGAAGACCAAGGATATGTTTCTCTCTTATGGAGGTGACGAAGAGCTCGTTGTAAAGGGTTACGTCGATGATAGCTTTGACACTGATGCGGATGACTCGAAGTCACAAACCGGATACGTATTTATTTTGAATGATGGAACAGTCGGTTGGTGCAGTTCCAAGCAGAGCATTCTAGCGAGATCTACATGTGAAGCGGAATACATAGCTGCTTTGGAAGAAGAGCAAGAAGGAGTCTAGATGAAGGAGTTCATATGCGACCTAGGGGTGATACCTAGTGCATTGGATCCAATGACTACCCTTTGTGACAACACTGGTGCCATTTACATTTCCAAGGAGCCCAGGTTTCACAAGAAGACTGAGCACATCAAATGCCACTTCAACTCCATTCGTAATTACATTAAGGATGGAGACATAGAACTTTGCAAAGTACATACGGATCTGAATGTGGTAGACCCATTGACTAAACCACTTCCACAAGCAAAACATGATCAGCATCAGGACTCCATGGGTGCTAGATTCATTACAATGTAAACTATATTATTGACTCTAGTGCAACTGGGAGACTATTGGAAATATGCCCTAGAGGCAATAATAAAATAGTTATTATCATATTTCCCTTTCATGATAAATATTTATTATTAATGCCAGAATTGTATTGAACAGAAACTTAAATACATGTGTGAATACATAAACTACATCGTGTCCCTAGTAAGGCTCTACTAGACTAGCTCGTTGATCAAAGAGTTAAGGTTTCCTAACCATAGACATGAGTTGTCAATTGATAACATGATCACATAATTAGGAGAATGATGTGATGGATAGACCCAGCCTTAAGCTTAGCATCAGATTGTTTAGTTATTTCCTACAACTTTCTTCATGTCAAGTATCAGTTCCATAGACCATGAGATCATGGCACTCCTGGATACGTGAGAAATACTTTGTGTGCTATCAAATGCCACTTCGTAACTGGGTGATCATAAATGTGATCTACGGGTATCTCTGAAGGTCTCTGTTGGGTTGCATGGATAGACTGGGATTCATCACTCCGTGTGATGGAGATATCTCTGGGCCCTCTCTGTAATACAAGATCACAAGAAGCTTGCAAGCATGTTACTAATGAGTTTGGTCACCGGATCTTGTATTATGGAACAAGTAAATATATTTGCTGGTAACGAGATTGAACTAGGTATGGAGATATCGACAATCGAATCGCCAAACAAAGGGAATTGTATACGGGAATAACTTAATCCTTCACAATGTGGTTCAACCGATAAAGATCTTCGTGGAATATGTGGTAACCCATATGGGCATCCAGGTCCCACTATAGGTTATTAACCGGAGAGGAGTGTCGATCATGTCTACATGATTCTCAAACCCATAGGGTCGCACACTTAATGTTCGATAGCACTAGGGTAGTATTTAGATATTAATAGTGAAAAGTCTGAAGGTTTCTTGGAGTCCTAGATGGGATTCGGAATGTCATGAGGAGCTCTGGAATGGTCTGGAGATAAAGATTTATATATGGAAAGTTCTTGTCGGGGTTCCAGGAAAAGTCTATTTTTCGGTATTGTACCGGAAATCCTCGGAGGGTTCCACCACGCCCCATATAGCAGCATGGGTTTTGGGGGTGCCCTAGCCTTATTGGGCCAGGCACACTAGCCCCTACTTGGCCCATGAGCCTAGGGTAAGGGAAACCCTAAAGAGGAGGGCCCTCTACTTGGCTTGGAGGGAACTCATCCCCCCTTGGCCGCCACCCCCTGCCTTGGGAGGGGACTAGGGCTAGCATGCCCCTCCCTCACCCCTATATATAGTTGGGAGGCACAGGGGGCTGCGAACCCTTTGGCCCTTGCCCCGTCCCTCTCCTGCTACTCCTCCATATTCTCCCGTACATGCTTGGCGCTGCCACCACACCATCGTGTTGGTTCATATCTCATCTACCTCCTCTCCCTTGCTTGCTGGATCGAGAAGGAGAGGAGGCCACGATCTTTAGATCGTTAATGCTAATATCAGAGATGCCGCACATGCGGTGCTTGGATCAGATTGGATTGCGACACGAGTACGACTACGCCAACCATGATCTTTAGATCGTTAATGCTTTTGGTATACAATGGTATGTAGACACACTCCCCCTCTAGTTGTATGCATCTCCATAGATATATCTTGGGTGCTTTATAGGAATTTTTTTGATTTACAAGATAAAACTAGAAGTACTTTTGTGGGTATAAAAGGACACCTTTGCAAGATAAAAAGAACTTAGAAATAAAGGCTATGCGATGTAAGGTAAAGGTACAATGAAGTAAAGGACAGTGAGTGTGGAGTAGTGGTGGTATGTGGTGCAGAATTGTCCCTAGGCAATTGTATATGAAACTAAACTGATAATCAACTATTGCAGTTCTATATGCGGGAGAGGCCTATGCTAACATGCAACAAAATCCATTGACTACAAGTACTTATGATTGGAACTCTAGAAAGCATCCGCAAATACCAAAGATTAATTAAGGTAAAATCCTAACCATGGAATTAAGATCTAAGATCCCCTTTATCCCATATGCAACAACTCACAAACTAGGGTTTAGGTTTCTTTCGCTTCGACAACCCATCATAAGCAAATCAATCATGTATTGCAAAGCCCAAAAGCATGAATCCCACACGTATGTGCAAACTGCGGGCATAATAGGACAGCACCATATCAACATACAACTCAAATCAACCATAGCATAACATAATTAACTTATAGGACAAAAAGGATCTACGTAGACATATAGAAGATGCAAGAAATCATTGTATAATAATTAATAGCATCAAACACCATGTTCAACAGAGGGATTACAGCGGGTTGCAGGAGAGTGGACAGCTGAATAAAGAGGGAGGGAGGTGATGGAGACGTTGGAAGATGATGGAGTCGCTGGAGACGATGGCGGTGATGACAGATGTGAAGTTCCTCGTGATGTTAATTACTCTATGTCCTATTATCCTGAACGTGAAGTTCCTGGAACTTCAGTTGATTTACTCTCGGTAGAATCTTCAACGCAATCTCCGAACCTTCACATACTCGTCCTTGGCAAACCATGATCACTCTTGGTTGCTCGGACCGACACCTAACCCCCTAGTGAGCGTGCAGCTCACAAGAGCAATATGCATAAGCTTCGTATCAATCTAGTTATTCATGATGCTCAATCACTTAAATAAATTTGCTTTGGGGTATTCCCTTTGTGAAATCTCTCAATACTCTGGGTTGCTCAGATAGAGACTCTTAGTTCAAATGGAGCAACCAACCATTGCAGGTTGGGGTGTGATGGCTATTTATAGCTCGAGCAATCCTAAGGTGTGAAATGAACAATAGGGGCATGTGCCACACAACGATAAACTGACATGTCACAACGGTTCGATTTCAAACTCACGCGGCAACTTACTTGCAGCGCAAGTCAAGGTGACTCTACTACTTGTGATTTTATCTCAAAGTTCAGAAGAACTCTGTCTCTAACTTAAAGGAAGAAACACAATGCATAAAAAGATTTCTCTCGACTTCGCTCAGAGATATAGGTTTATGATTGAGTACACAATGAAGACCTAAATCTCAACTAACTTGGACCCCCTTATAGTCTGGTTTTCCTTATGACTCAAATGAAAGAAATGAAGCTAGAGAAAGACATACATCTTCTTGCCGAACAACATACCGGTATGATTCCGCTCAACAACATTTTTTAGGGGTCTTCTCCCACACACAATCTTATCAATAGCATACTCCTCAATGGCTCAGACAATCTTGCTCAAAGATATAACAATATTCTCAATGCTACCCAGAGACTTTTTACTCCGTGTGCACACAAACATATTAGTCCCTTAACAATTTGGTCTAACAATTTTTAACACACTACCGGGGCACTAGATGGATCTACAAAGTGTGGACCATGTCTTATTACTGGAAAGATTGGAGAACCAGCTTATTGTTTGGATTCTTCCCTCCTTCAGCCGAATTCATCCAGTACTTCATGTCTCCCGGCTTAAGCAATGTGTGGCTCCTCACAACCAGGTACAATTAGTTCTACCCCCTCCTGATGCTCTTCTTCAGGACGAATGCATCTGCTTGTACTTGGGAAGATCTAGATTCGTTGCGCTAGTAGTTTCCTCAAACAGCGGCTTGGGTCAAGCCGTTACTCAAGAAGGGGGATTGCCGAAGATGCCATCTCCAATTTAAATGATGCGACGACGGCCCAGTCTAGACGCAAGACGAGACTACCAACCCGGCTTGTAGGTCACGAATGAGTCCAATGAACCCTATAGCGTTTACCATATCCTAAACGTTTACCATATCCTATATACCTAAATAGTTGATCCCCACTATCTTCAATTCTCTCACCATGCAAGTATGCCACCTCACCATGCCACCATGCATGAAAAAAGACCCATGTTAACATGCACCATGCATACTACTCATATTTAATAAATATTCAAAAACTATAGAATAATCAAAGAAAATAAATCATGTGTATTCTAATTTCAGATCACATATTGTTAGTTTAAATATCAATGTTTCAATGTACAACCAAATCTCATTGAAATAACTGCAAGTAATTCCTACAACACCGCATGGGGTATTATCTCTAGTGTACTCGAGGAACTTAGTGAAGAACGCATTGGCCTCTCAATCCGTTTGTAATTGTACTGGAACAGAAGTGAGGGGTGGCGATGGGGGGATTCCTCTAATAAAACCAATTAGTTCTCTGTAGCCATGAAACCCGAGTTTCTAGCCTAGTTCCAGGAGCACCACTCGTGTGGGGGCCATCCCCGCCTACCTAGAACTCTCGTTCATGGAGCACCACTCCGGTAGGATGATGCGGGCTCCTAGGCCCAGGCCACTGCAGATCTATCGCAGTCGTCATTGTTGTCTACACACATAGTGGTATGCAATCGTGCACAGTGGTGATGGCGGCTTGCCGATGTCATCCATGCGCGAGGTTGTCGGCACGCCCCCCGCCCCCCACCACCAACAACCAGTGACTGCCTAGAGGATTTGCAGGTTCTTTGTGTTCGATCCCCTCCGAACACGAATCCCCTCCTTTCTACAATGCACACATGGAAGAGCTCACCATGAGAGCCGACGAGGTAGACACCCTCAGGCTCTAATCCTCCACCGGGAGATTTCCATGCCCATGGGGGATCCTCTCCTTCTATGACGAGGAGATCACCTCTGCAATTTGGAGGACAATGGAGAGGGGAGGAGATTGCTAGATGCGCCCGCGCCAGGCGTGGCTTTTCTCCCCGACATATCTAGGCGTGGTTTTCTCTCCCAGGGAAAGGAAGAGGATCTGGGAAGAATATCCCAGCGAGCGAGCAGACCAAATGTCCGGAATATCCTATTCGACGCATTCTGCGTCGAACTGTCGACCTTTCGCGTAGACCTGGCGATGGAGCGATGACCTGGGCCGGCCCATTACTATTTGCGGCGTTTCTAGAGTTTCCCAGACGGTTTTAGGAACCTTCTAGAAGGTTCCCTAAACCGGTTTTTTTATTTATTTTATCGGTTTTACTGTTTCTTTCTGTTTTTTCTTTCTGTTTCATTTTCTTTTTTTCCCTCTTTTGTTTCTTGGTTTTGTTTTTTTTGTCTTGTTTTCAAGTTTCTTTTAAAAGATCATGCTTAGAAAGTTGTTCAAAAATTAAGAAAAAATGTACGTGCTTTTAAAAGACATTAAAATTTTCAAATATGGTTTTGTTTTAAAAAAATTGTTCATACTTTCAAAAAATGTTCACAGTTTTAAAAAATTGTTCATGAATTTCAAAAAATGTTCTTGTTTTACAAAAAATGTTCGGAATGTTTATGTTCAAAATTTTCATAACTTTTCAGAAAATGTTCGTGACTACAAAAAATGTTCTCATTTTCAAAAATTGTTCACAAATGCAAAAAAAATGTTCTTGTTTTACAAAAATTGTTCGGAATGTTTTTGTTCAAAATTTTCACAACTTTTCAGAGAATGTTCGTGACTACAAAAAATGTTCTTGTTTTCAAAAATTGTTCACAAATGCAAAAAAATGTTCAGGCGTTCCAAGCAACTTTCATAACTTTAAAAATGTTCAGGTTTTCCAAATAGTTTTCATAAATTTAAATCTGTTCTCCGTTTACAAAAATTATCTGAATATTAAAAAGTATTCACGTTTTCAAAAAACATGTTACGTTTTTTCTCCTTTTTTTATTAATTTTTTGGTGTTTCAAATTGTGTTCATGGTTTTTTAAACATGTTCGCAATTTTGAAGTAGTGTTCGCATTTTGAAAATAATTTTCAGGACATAATAATTATAAATGTTCAGGTGTTTTATAATTGTTCATGGTTTCCCTTGTTTGTTCCCGTGTTTTGAAAAATGTTCGCATTTTCAAAAGTTATTCGTAGTTTGGAAAATGTACTCGTTTACAAATTTGTTTCCTTTTTTCAAAAAATGTTTGAGATTCCCAAAAAATGTTCGAGTCTTTTCAAATTTTGTTTGATTATTCAAAAAGCATTGACTTTTGTGAAAAAAGAAAATTTCTGTTCGAAATTTCAAAAAAGGATTAAATATTTCGCTGCCTATAGGTTGTATATAAACTGAGCTGCCAGATTTAGACAACAAAATTTATGTCTTACAGTGGGTAGGGACGTGGTTCACTAACGTTAGATCATGTGTTCGATCCTACTCACGTACGGTTTTTTGGGAGCTGTTCTTTAAGATTTGCCGCTGCTGTTTGGTTCTTTAAAAGTCGGGCTGTTATGTTTACATGGAAGTCACTTTGTCACACTGGCTAGCAGCTATAGCTCGGCTGTGTTCAGACACAAGAATCGCACGCGCGGCTCACTAAGCCCGCCAACTTGGTTCCCTGTGCGAAACGGCTGCAACCTGACGCAGAACGCGTCAGATAGGACATGACGCAGAACGCGTCAGATAGGACCTCCCCAAATGTCCCGGTGGTTTTGCACGGGCCGAGTTTGCCTCGTGGGCTATGTGCCCTGGTTTTTGACGGGGACCCCCCTGGGATCACGGGCTACCAAACTAGCCCTCAATGTTATGGGCTCCCCCTACGCCCTTTTTTATGGTAGTCGATAAGGCTCCACAGGCTCCCGCAGACACATCAGAGCAGCACCACCCGCTGGTTGGTCGGCCCGAGCATGAGCTTGTCCATGGCCATATGATGACCAACAGATGATTTTTTTTATTTTTTTGCAACAAGGGTCTTAGGCAAGCTTTTGCGACAACACCTTCATTGCAAAAAAAAAAATCTACAGAAACTCTGATTCAACAAAGAAAAAACTACAACAAGACCTCTATTGCAAAAAAAAATTAGCTAGCGGAGTAGCACACCCCAAACAATAGACGATTGGCCACACAAGCGGCCCTCTTATTTTATCATCAAACATGCATCCCGGGTAGCAAAATAACCATGTGTTATACTGCCATCTCATACCTTAACTTGGAAGGCTAGTGCAGTTCATACAGCATGAAGCTGCCTTCACATGAAACTATGAGTACATGATATATCGTGTACCTCCCTTTTTGGGGAATTATGCATATTTCAGGAATAATTTGGATGATAGTGCAAACTTCATACAAATATCATGTCTCATGAGCTATGATAAGGCGTGGGTTTGTAATCATCTTCTTAGAAACTGGCATCCTCTGTTGTCGGCCTCCTCAAGAAATAACGCAAGCTATTCGCGAGAACCTGCAGGAATGAACTAAATGAGAAAATACACTTTGGTGACCAGCGAAAATAATAGAGATACATTTGGCTCTAATCAGGATGGTCTGCTACTTCTATTTTCCCCTTTTCACTAGATCAAAGATAGGACTTCTATACATGTCCCGGTTCCATGGTAATCTGATGCAACACCCAAGAGATAATTGCATGCATGATGAGTTTACCTGTTGCAAAGCCTTGATTAATGGCCTGCCCCGGTAACTGACATGGAATTTTGCCTTGGCCAGTAGCCCCTACAAGATACAAAATCTCAGCAGAAGAACAACTTTTGAATACAAAATCCCCAAATGACTGGTGTCACCTCAGTGTCAAATTCTCCAGATTGGACAGTGATATTGATGTCAGCAATGATCTTAACTAGATCAACCAACAACCCTGGACGGTCAGCTGATTCCACAACAAGTAAACTGAAATGGAACATTGGGGGATATCAAATCAATGCGATCTTATACTTATGGGGAAGAATAACAATATAGCAAACTGATGATCTTACTGCGGTCAAGAAAGCAAAGTTCAGATAATGCTAAGGGATATCTTATAGCCTATAGGCAATGCATTTTCTTATTCAATGCCGTCCAAAAACAAATCAGGTTCTCACAAAAAAAAAACTGGTCATAGTCATTCGAGATGACAGCTAATCTCCAGTCAGATATCTTCTTTAGGACACAAGCTTGATCCACAAAAGAACCAAGAACGAATCATTATATTGCTTCTAGCCCCATAACAAGTACTCCCTCCGATCCATAATAAATGTCGCAGTTTTGAACTAAGGTTAGTTCAACCTCAGTTCAAAACTGCGACACTCATTATGGATCGGAGGGAGTACTTTATTAGGATGAAAGCCAAAGTACATGAACTTTTCTTGTATTATGAAGAATAAAGCAACAGGGAAGAGTACCTTCTTTCAGGACCATCGTCATAGATCTCTATGTGAGTTGCTATGTCCACATCAACCTGCCGATTTACATGCAAAAACTATTTACATATAGAAAAAAATTACGAATATCGAGCACATTAATTATGATGTGACATCAGACTGCAATTTCATGGGCATAGTATGAGCAGTTCATCCAAATTCGTGTACTCAAAACATATGAATGCATTCTGCAACAAGGCACTATCGAAATCATGTGTACCATAATTACTTTTTATATGGTCAGGTTTAGCAATCAATCGGGTATATATAAATTTACAGACAAGGCATTCCTATCATGAAGTTTACTATTACTCCCTCCGTTCCTAAATATAAGTCTTTTTAGAGATTCCACTATGGACTACATACGGAGCAAAAAGAGTGAATCTACTCTCTAAAATATGTCTACATACATCCGTATGTAGTTTGTAGTGGAACCTCTAAAAAGACTTATATTTAGGAACGGAGGGAGTAGAACATAGTGTCTTGTAAACCTTCATGTGTTGTTCCTTCTCATAACACAAAGATAAATAATATGGTTTTAAGGTCGTCCATATAATTGAGATGTTTCCAGGTATTCAAGGTCGATAAGATAGAAGGTACAGACTCTTTGATTTATGGATGGATTTAAACAAGTACCACTTCCGTAGGGGGCTCTAGCCCAAAAGTTGCACCCATGGCCAATTGACTGCTAGCTTCCTAGTGTCAAATAAATAAAGACGCAGACGTTAGTTTACGAGATTTAAGTTAAGACATCTTAGCAAAGAAAAAAAGGGTCGAGGGAAATTACAGGATGATACTCAAGCATGTTGTTAATAATTGTCAGTCTTACTGCTTCTAACAACTCTGGGTCATCAATTTTGCGACCAGTTGACCTGTAGAGTATTGCTCTCACTCATTCTAGACAAGAAGTGATATGTGCAGAAAAGTACAATGAAGAAAGATGTCACATTCTGCTGTTATAACTGGAAGATCAAACTTATATGAGAGATTCCTCAAGCCAAGCTTTGCATATCTGAAATAATAATAAAATGATCCACTTACGACTTTGTTATAGAGAACTTATTGTGCTTGCCAGAAGAATCGAGGCAGACACTAGCTTTCACAACATTTAGCCCTAAATTCCTCAAGGCACTCATCTGCACATAGAACAGAACACCGAATTAATCAGCATTTCATGAATCCAAGATGGTGAAAATAAGAACCTAAGAGTGATGAATGGTAAAGGTAAATTGAAAAGGCAGTGTAAACAACACACAGTATCAAGAAGATCTCCAAGACGGTCACCCAAGGTTACTTCCACAATAGTTGCATCCGGATCTGAGTCTTGATCTATTATAACTTTTGGTGTAGGGACTGTATTACTGTTGCTAGAGCTCCCATTCTGCAAAACAAAGTATCTGCAGTTGAACATGGAGGTTCATCCAATGTTTTGTCGTAAGCAATGCTATCTACCTCAACAGCTGCAGGCGAAGCAGCTCTAGGAACCCTCAAAGCTGGAGACAATAATCTAAACAAAAGAAAAAATAGTTGTAATAATACACATGTGCAATATATATTGAGAATTGAAAGAGGTTGTGATGTAATAAGACAAAATGTTAAAGAGCTTAATGAGAAAAAACAATGAATAAAAATATTTCATCAAAATAACATCAATGCACTGTGTAGCAACTAGACCACTCACTTGAACCACATGGATGGAAATCATAACAGTTTTAACACCAGAAAGTGTATTAACAGCAGTTTAAATATATTTAATCAGTTGATGGAAACAAATTGATTCAAAGAAAGCAAGTATTCACACGGTGCAGCCAGTGTTTATAACACAATAAAATAGAATGAAGGAAACGCTTATAACCTATAGTTAGTTGCAACAGACAAGGGTACATTTTTCCAACACGACAAACCAAAGAATATAGTATCAAGCTTGATCATATCAGTCTGCACAAGAAACTATAACACATAAGTTCACAAATCCAGCAAGAAAGAAAGAAAGAAATATATTGCTGGCGTGACTACCTGCAAATGTAATCAACCCCTCAGCACCATAAAATTTCGGTCAGCTAAACTTATTACCACTGCTTTAGCTAAACTAGCTGTGACGAAAAAATGAACTGACTTATCGTAATCATCACTGCGCCCCTAAAGTAATTAGCGCTACCATCAGTTCAACAATAAAATGACCCAGTGGAACCAGAATTTCACAAAAGCCTCACAGTTTTAACCAGAATTAAACCAACTATGAGGTATATTCTGCAGCTGAAACAAAACAAAAGAGTCTAAGCATTGAGTTATATCATGACGAAATCATTATGTAAGTTAGCACCAAGGATAGCGGATGAATCAAACAAAAAATTCTGCATCCCACTGAACAACACTATTATGCAGAATTCATTTTGAAGGGGCATCCGTTCTAAATTAAGAGCTCGAAACTTTGGAGCTAAGGCTACGAATCTTCGAATCCTAGCACAGCATCTTAGCATCCAAACGGGAAAAAAGACTCAGATTCTAATGTGCCAAAAGCGGAAGGAAATCTGGGCCAGTCTGCTCACCTCAGCTTAGCGGGCGCTGCCGGTGCAAGTGGCCACCACCCGGCAAGCGGATGGTTCCCGGACGCCGCCGGAAATACGCCGGAACAGGTACGGAGGGTCCCGGCGGCTACGGCGACGGCCATTTCTGGAATCTTCTCCCCCACTCGGCCAAGAAACGTGCGAGGATTGGGATCAAATCTTATCAAATAAACCCGGGGGTGGGGTGGGGGAGGGGAGATGGTGCTACAAAGGAGAGGGCGCTGATGGGATCATAGCGAGGATATCTATGGCTGTCGCGGCGGTTCTATCCATAGGATAGAGAGGTGGAAACGGGAGGTTGGCTCGTGCTCTCCCTCTCGACCTCGCGGCCTCACCTCACCCTCCGCTCCAGATATACAGAGACACTCTCTTCTCTCTCAGTGATGTCCCTTTCTCATGGGTTGGAGAAGTAAGTGGAAAATGAAGGATGAGAGCATCTCCACTAGTGTCCCAAGAAGTGTTCTCAAGTCATTTTTTAGGCGTCCACCGACAAAAAAACGTCACATTCAGATCTTCAGGACCTTACTTTTCGCTGAATTAGACGAAAAATACGGCCGGTGCGCCCAGGCCACACCCAGGCCATCGGGGGGCATCTGAGAGCACTGACGCTTTATTTAAGCCATCCAATTGGCCCACGTCAGCCATCCACCTCTCTCCTCTCTTTTCTCCTTTCTTCTACCTACCCCACGCACACACGCCGAGCCGCATGGGAGAGCAAGCTGGCCGTGGCCGTGGCCGGAGCTGGCACTCGTGGCCGGGGCGAAGCTCGTCCGTGCCAGCCTGTGCGTGGCCGAGGCGGAGCTCACGCGGCGGTCGGAGGTCAAGAAGCAGCAGCGGCAGGCCCGGCCAGCGGTGAGGCGGGGCGAGCGCGGCGGGGCGGGGCGCGTGTGGCCGCCAGGGGCGCGGTGGGGCGCGCGCGGCGGCCAGGCGGAGGGGGAGCGGCGTCGGCGGCGGGGAAGCGGGGCACCGGGAGGTGCAGGAAGCGGAGGCTGGGCCAGCGGACAGAGGAGGCGGCGAGGGGGTAGTCGAAGTCATCGCTGGCGGTGGCGGAGGGCGCTGTTGTGGCCCCGG
>NC_041392.1:388108976-388109567 GCF_002162155.2 Triticum dicoccoides | reverse complement strand
TGCAGGTGTGGTCTCCACGGGCGCTGGGGCCGGAGGAGAGTGGAGCCCCGCCGCGCGGCGGGGCCAGAGGCGCGGCGGCCAGGGCGGGGTGGAGGTCGCGCGGCGGCCGGCGGGTTCAACGCGTCGCGTGGTCGTCTGCGACGGGGGTGTCGTCGGTGCAGCAGGGGTACACGCTCAACACCGAGCTCGTCCTCGTCGGGCCCCGCTTCTCGCCCTTCCGAGGGCGCAACGAGTGGGAAAATCCCCGCCCCTAGGCCAAACTTCTCGCCGGCAGCCCCCCAAGCGGCGAAAAAATGCCTCCTGGGAGGCTCAACGGCTGGAGATGCTTTTAGGGGAGAGTGTTAGAAAGGAGACTGGTGTTTGGTGGAATAGTTGTTGTATTGCTTAAGCCTCATGGGCGCGCGCGCGCACACACACGCACACACATATAGGAGCACAAAATGATTAACTTGGAGTACAAGACAAGGCAAGATCAAATCGTAGTCTATCATATACTTCCAAATAATTATATACTCAACATCCCCCGCAGTCATAACGGTAGCGGCGCAGACGGTGAGACTGGAGAAGAATTCGAAGGCAAGACGACGGACC
>NC_041392.1:388095723-388108714 GCF_002162155.2 Triticum dicoccoides | reverse complement strand
AACGGTCGACGCATCACGGAAGGCGTGGTTGAAGTGGAAACCGATGAGGTTGCTCAAGCAAGGCGGTAGCCCTTTGTGTCGTTTGTTGATATAGCCGAGACCGTAGGGTGGTATGGCCATGCAAAGAATGTCGTGGTCGATGTCGAATCCGAGTGGCCGGTGTCGAGGAAGTCGCCGTGGAGCCGCGGGCGCAAGGAGGCGCCGAGTTATTCATGGGCGCAGTGGTGTCGAGGTAGTGGTGCGCCGAAAGGAGGACGGTGTTGACGAGGCGTCGCGCTGGGTTTGTCAAACCCGGGGACACATCGTGGACGAGGGCACGCATTGGTGTTGCCAGCACCGAGCATGCGTAGACGGACGAAGACGAAGTTGACGAAGTGCCGCACCGGGCTTGCCAGGCTCGGGGACATGTCGTGGACGAAGGCACGCATCGGTGTTGCCAGCACCGGGCATGCGTAGATGAGAGACTTGCAAGCTGTACGCCATGTCAAGGAGTCAAAGGGCCGGCAGAGAAGTAGACTCGACGACAATTGTCGCGTCAATCGGCGTGGGCCGATGTCACCAACGGTGATCGGAGTAGACGAAGTGGTCGGGATAGATGACGGTGACGCTGGCGAGGGGCTGGTGTTGAACGAAGACAAAGGAGGTGGACTGGCGGCAACGGCGGCTACGAGGGTAGTGGCAGCGGCGGCCGAAGAAGAGCGGTGGCGGCGGCCTGACGGTGGCGGCGGCGGCTAGGTTAGGAGTGCGGCGACGATGCTCGAAGTAGGCGAGGAACCCGACAATGTGACGAAGACCAGCGTGGACGATGGTGTTCCCGCACCGAGGGAGATGGCGCGGTGCATACCACAGGAGGTCGATGTGCCATGACGGCGGAGTGAACCATGGGCCGCAGCGCTACGGCCCGAAGGAGCGACGCAATGGCGGCGGGCAGGTCGGGATGGCGGCGGGAAGACCTCGGGGCGGCGGTGGGGACCGCGGGCCACGACGGGACAACCCGAAGGGGCGGCGGAGCGTGGGACGGTGGCAGGGACCGTGTATCGCGGCACTACGACCTGAAGAGGCGATGTAGCGGCCACACACGAGTCGATGCAGTTACGAGGAGAACCATGGGGCAGCGGTGTTGCGGCCCGATGGGTCGACACAGCGGCAGCCAGTTGTTCAATTGGTGGAGGGATCGACGCGCTGAACTCGGAAACGATTTTCACGAGACCTGCAGAGATGCGCGCAACCGACGAACTAGATCGGTCGCACGATGTATATGAGACGGATCGGCAGACGGGCGGATGATCAATCTGATTATGCGCGATGTGAGAGTTGGAAAATGCACACGATAGCAGATGGCCACAAACCAGCGAAGGAGTACAAGAAGCCCAGCGTGTGCGCACGAAGAGTCGCGAGGGCCGCGCGGCGTTGGTGCATGAGGGTGAAGGTCACCTGGCTGCAGCGGACGGCCGCAGCAACAGTAAATCAGCACACATCGGCCAGCGCGTGCACGCATGGTTTGGCTCATGCATGCCTCTTGTGGCATGGTGGCTGGCTTGATGAAGTCTGGATGAACCGAATGGGGCCGGGGGTGGTTGTAGGTCCGATCGAAGAAGGGGCGGCGATGATCGGCACAACTTGTCGAGCGGACTAAGACGCGGACGGCGGCCGTTTCCGGCCACCGTGTGACCCATGAGGCTGCTAGTCGAAGAAGACATCGGTGTAGTCAATGCCAAAGTCGGAGTAGAGGCGCAGCGGTCAACAGCGGCGGCGCGCGACGCAAACTGTTCATAGATCGGAAAAATAAAAGAGAAACGTCGATCAAGATGATCGACGACAGAGAGAAAAACCTGGATCAAAGGATTGAAAGAAAGACTTTCTAGGGCAACCGGGCAACACAACCAGCGACGAACCCTAGATACGGCAGCGCGGCCCCCGGCGGCGGTCATGGAGGCCGACTGCTCCCGGGGCGGCGCAGAGCGGAAGCGACGGCGACGGCTAGGGTTTGGATCGGTTAGACTGATACCATGTTAGAAGAGAGAGGTTTAGTGAAATAGTTGTTGTATTGCTTAAGCCTCGTGGACATATATATAGAAGTATAATGATCAACTTGAAGTCTAAGATAAGGCAGAATCAAATTCTAGTCTATCCTATACTTCCTAATAATTATATACTCAACAAAGAGGACAAGGCAGATAAGTTTGTTGAGGCTACTTGGGTCATAAAAGCATCTCAACTACAAACTCATATAGTGAAGACAATACACTGAATAAATATATAAAACTATATCTACTACCTATTAATAAAGCAAGAGGCGTTTCGTCAATTTTTTTTATCTGTCCATCATCGATTTTTTTTCTATTCGAGGTGGTACTAAATTCTTATGCATTTATCTGCTAGGAAAATAATTTTCGTATATGGGTTGCACGTTAAGGCCCAACGAACTCAGCCCGCTTATTTTTCTGCCCATGCAGCTGGAAAATTCTATTTTATGCACTGGACAACAAATAGTCGGATTCGCACATGACACCGATTAATGAGCCGGCCCATTTTTCTTTTTTTCTGTGTTTTACTTCTATTTTTATTCTTCTTTTTCTATCTCTTTTTACCTTTTCAAGTTTATTTTTATTTTAGAATTTATTTCTTAAATTTAAAAAATTTCAAAAATTGCTCAGAATTAAAAAAAAACAGATTTTGACAAATGTTCAAAATTCCAATTTTTTGTTGCTATTTTGAAAAAAATCGGAACTTGCAAAAAGTTGCCCAAATTTTTTTATTGTTTGGGATTTCTGAAAAGAAAATGGCATTTCAAGAAATGCTCAAAATTTGAAAAATATTCATGTTTTAGTGAAAAATTCAAAATTAAAAATAATGCTCGTGTATAAAAGATACACATTTTCTAAAAATCTTATGAATTTTCAACGCATGTTCCCGTTTTAAAAAAAATATTCACAAATTCAAATAATGTTGATGTTTTTATAAAAAAGTTGGTGTTTTCAGAAAATATTTCTGAATTTTAAAAGATGTTCCCTTTCATATTTTGTTCGCTTTTTTTAGTGTACATAATTTCCAAAAAAATGTTCAGGATTTAAAAAATTGTTCATGTTTCCAAAAATATTGAGAAACTTCATACCTTAAAATCTCCTCGATTGAAAGGATTGAAAGAAAGAGTAATTTGAATAACTAATGAGCCTTCTCTAGCGTACGATGATGAGTCTTAAATGCGCTCGATCAATGAATGGAAAATAGCGGACTGATTCCTTCACACGTGGCGAAACCGAAAACCTAAATGTTCCTTTTTCGTGTGCACACAGAGTTTTGCTTGCACATATAATTCTCACTTACTTTAAATGCATATTATTTTATCTCCTGTTGCAACACACGGGGACATATGCTAGTATTATATAATACAAGTACAACAATAGTTCAAATATAAATACATGCGCAAGGCATCTCAACTACAAACTCATATAGTGAAAGCAATACACCGAATAAATATATAAATATTATATAATACAAGTACAACAATAGTTCAAATCCAAAGACATGCGCAAAGCATCTCAACTATGAACTCATATAGTGAAGGCAATACACCGAATAAATATATAAATATTATATAATACAAGTACAACAATAGTTCAAATCCAAAGACAAACGCAATATAAGAGGTGGCAATTAAATTTGTTCAAAGAATGTGCAATCAAACACAATTAGACGTGATCAAATCAAGTAACATCATTGTTGACAAAATCATCGCCATCACCACCAGCCATAGCATCACCGTCATCAACATTGGCCAAAGAACCATCACCACCATTGTCAGAAGCACCACCACTACCACCATCATTGGCGGAAGCACCACACCTCCATGGGCCGAAGTACCACCATCGGACGTAAGATCATTAAGCTCTTGCCTCCTTCAAAACATGATCTCCATTCTTTTCAACTCCCAAAACTCTTGTCATCGGTTCCATGCCATTCGGATCCATCATCAAGAACCGGTCTTCCTCGGTAATCTTGTTGTCCTTCCTCTTTTGCTCCTCAAAAGCGATCTTGTGCCCCTTGAAGGTACATCTTTTCTCCCACTTTGCCTCCTTTTGTTGGTTCTTATTCTCGGCCAACACCCCCTTGGTTTCCAAATGCTTCTCCATCATGGTTATCTTTAACATCACCATTGAACTAATTTGCTCCCTCGGGCTAGAGGCCTCGGCTGACCTCTTCACCATATCTATGTCCATCTTTCTTCCATCGGATTTCCCTTGTTTCTTCCTCCCCTTGGTGCATCATCACTATCATCATCGTCTTCCAAGTTAATGAGTGCACATTTCATTGGTGGAGCTTCTTCATTCCTCAACTTCTATTTCTCATTGTGTTCAAGCAAGCTCCAACAATGTTGGGGTAAGAATGGTTTACCTTTGGAAACTGGCATTTGCTTGAACCTTTCATGCGCAATGCGATCCTACATTTGGAAAAGAGGCAAGTGTGATATCAAATTTGCATTAAAGCAAACAAGATCACAAATGTGTGCAACAAAATGACAACAAACTCACATGGTCATCAATTGTGCACCAATTCGGGGGGTGCATTCCTCACTTGTTCCAAGTAACCACTCCAACAGCTACAATGTTTTGGAGTGATTTCAATGAATAGGCTAATGGGGTAGGCATGAGCTTATGATACTTGTCCTCAATGCGTTGTCATTTTTTGCCCTTTTGATCATTGTCGGCAACCACATCAAGTGACACACTTTCCCATGCTCTCACCAAACAAACATCCTCCATCTCCGTGTAATTGCCGCTTCATTTTCCAAATCTTGCTTGGATAGCATCGAAAACCTCCTCCTCAACCTCTTCTACATCACCATTGTCGACAACCCCTTCTTCCACCTTGTCTTCCATGCCGAGATCTGATACGTCTCCAACATATCTATAATTTTTTATTGTGTCATGCTATTATATTATCTGTTTTGGATGTTTTATATGCATTAATATGCTATTTTATATTATTTTTGGGACTAACCTATTAACCTAGAGCCCAGTGTCAATTTCTGTTTTTCCTTGTTTTAGAGTTTCGCAGAAAAGGAATACCAAACGGAATAAAACTTTTGCGATGATTTTTCTTGGACCAGAAGACATCCAGAGGACTTGGAGTGCAAGTCAGAGAAGCCACGAGGCGGCCACAAGGATGGAGGGCGCGCCCAGGGGGTAGGGCGCACCCCCACCCTTGTGGGCCCCTTGTGACTCCACCGACCTAGTTTCTTCGCCTATATATTCTCATATATCCCAAAACCAACAGAGGGAGCCACAAAACCACTTTTACATCGCCGCAACCTTCTGTACCCATGATATCCCATCTAGGGGCCTTTTCCGGTGTCCTGTCGGAGGGGGATTCGATCACGGAGGGCCTCTACATCAACACCATTGCCCTTTTGATGAAGCGTGAGCAGTTTACCACAGACCTACGGGTCCATAGCTAGTAGCTAGATGGCTTTTTCTCTCTCTTTGATTCTCAATACCATGTTCTCCTCGATGTTCTTGGAGATTTATTCGATGTAATACTTTTTTTTGCGTTGTGTTTGCCGAGGTCCGATGAATTGTGGATTTATGATCAGCTTATCTATGAATATTATTTAAATCTTCTCTAAATTCTTATATGCATGATTTGATATCTTTGAAAGTATCTTCAAACTATCGATTTGGTTTGGCCAACTAGATTGGTTTTTCTTGCAATGGGAAAAGTGCTTAGCTTTGGGTTCAATCTTGCGGTGTCCTTTCCTAGTGACAGTAGGGGCAGCAAGGCACGTATTGTATTGTTGCCATCGAGGATAAAAAGATGGGGTTTTCATCATATTGCTTGAGTTAATTCCTCTACATCATGTCATCCTGCTTAATGCGTTACTTCGTTCTTTATGAACTTAATACTCTAGATGCATGCTCGATAGCGGTCGATGTTTGGAGTAATAGTAGTAGATGCAGAATCGTTTCAGTCTACTTGACATGGACGTGATGCCTATATTCATGATCATTGCCTTAGATATCGTCATAACTTTGCGCTTTTCTATCAATTGCTCGACAGTAATTTGTTCACCAACCGTAATATTTTCTATCCTGAGAGAAGCTCCTGGTGAAACCTATGACCCCCGGGTCTATTTTCCATCATATAAGTTTCTATCTTCCATCATATAAGTTTCCGATCTACTATTTTAGTTTCCGATTTACTTCCTTTGCAATCTTTTACTTTCTGATCTATAAACTAAAAATACCAAAATATTTACTTTACCGTTTATCTATCTCTATTTAGATCTCACTTTTGCAAGTAACCGTGAAGGGATCGACAACCCCTTTATCGCGTTGGGTGCAAGTTGTTTGATTGTTTGTGCAGGTATTCGTTGACTTGTCCTTTGTCTCCTACTGGATTGATACATTGGTTCTCAAACTTAGAGAAATACTTACTCTACTTTGCTGGATCACCCTTTCCTCTTCAAGGGAGACTCTAACGCAAGCTCAAGAAGTAGTAGGAAGAATTTCTGGCACCGTTGCCGGGGAGATCTACGACAAGTCAAGACATACCAAGTACCCATCATAAACTCTCATCTCTTGAATTACATTATTCCCCATTCGCCTCTCAATTTCCTCTGCCCCACTTCTAAAACAATTTTCGAAAAGATTTGCCTTTTCTTCGTCCATCTTCTGTGTGTATTCTTTGCTTGCTTTTTGTGTGCTCGTGTGTTGGATCATTTGTCTTGCTTTCATGGCTAGTCCCCCCATCATTGTTAGCACTCCCGATAATGAAGTTCTCAATTTTAAGCAAAGGGAGGGAGAAAATTTAAAAGATGCTCCATATAGAATTTGCAATGCTCAAAATAGATCTACTCAAAAGCAATCTACTATTGTTCTTCTTCGCAATTTTTATGTGGGTGTTACTCCTTGGAATAGATATGTTCTAGATACCATTACCAGAGGGAATTTCTTGGGTAGCCATACTTTTGATTCTTACAATGCCATGATAGATTTGTTAGGCCCACCACCTCTCTTGATTAATGGAACTGTTTTAACCTTGGAGCATGTAATGCAAAGGCTTGATATTATTGAGAATAAGATTGCCACCGTTGAATTGATTGAAAATTTGGATAACAAAATTCATAATCAGATTACTCGATATGGACTAAAGTAGGAGTCACCTTAAAGAATCTTAGGGAGAAGGAACCCCTAGTTAACAAAAAGATAGATCAAGATTCTACTAGAATTGACAAATTAGAAGATATCATTATCAACTTGGGTTCCACTTTTCCCTCCCTTAAAACTACTCAAAATCTTCCTCCTACTAAGATTGCCAAGTTTATTTATGTTCCTAAGAATAAGGGTGAATCTTCTAGTAAAGACAATGAAGATCTCAAATCAATAAGTATTCACCCCAATTTTCTCGATATCATTAAGGAACCAATTGTCACGAATGAATTTTTTGATTTCTTGCCTAGGAGTTTGATCATTGATAAAACCAAAGAATATCCTAAGAGTTATAAGTGTGTAGTTGAGGAATTGCATGCCAAAGATGATAATACTTAGATCTATTCGTGTTTTATGCCTAGCTAAGGGCGTTAAATAATAGCGCTTGTTGGGAGGCAACCCAATTTTATTTTTGTTTTTGCTTTTTAGGTTCTGTTTTGCAAAAAATAATTCATCTAGCCTTTGGTTAGATGGGGTTTTGTGTTTTAATTAGTGTTTGTGCCAAGTAAGACCTTTTGATGAGGACATCAATACCATTGTTACACCCATAGCCCCTGCTGCTATACATACTGGACCAATTACTAGAGCTCACGCACGCCAATTGAATTATCAGGTACTTTCGTTTCTTGGTAACGATTCTAATGTTCATGAGAATATGATGCTGCCTAAATTGGATACATTTGTTTTGCTTACAAATGAAGGGCGTAGCTTGGACAAAAAAGATGAACCTTGGAGCAAGTTCAAGCATGGAGATGATGGCATGTGCAAGGGGATCAAGAACGGAGTTACAAGTGATGATTTCAGGACTTTGAAGCCACCATAAGGAGTGCATGAAGCCTTGGACGAAATATAAAAGATGCCACTTCATAAACTTTGTCCAGAGGCTATTTTAGGTGCTGCGTCACCTTATTATTGGGCCAGGCCCATGTATTTTTGACATACTTAAGTATAGGCTGTTTTTAGAGTCTATATGTGTGGGGAAACAAGAGTTAGGGTTGGTTTTGGACCCCTCCTCCAAGGGCCACGAAATTCCCGCCTCTTCCTCCATATATACAACCCTTAGGGCGTCGTTTAGACTTTGAGTTTTGTTTAGATTAAAAGTTCGGCATAGCTGCAACTTCGCGTACTTCGTTTGTGTTCAACGACTAGACCAAGGCGTCACAGAACCCCACCTTGATCAATAAAGTGTTCATCTTATATTCGCAATATCCAGATTGCAATCTCAGTTTCTTGCTTGTTCTTCGTTTGCTCGCAGGAAACAGACCCTCGTGGTCAGGTTGATCATGCTCCGGCGTGGTCAATAACCCCTTGGAAGTTGGTTTAGCGATTACTAAGGCGCGGCGTCTCGCACGTTCGTAGTCGGATCGTCAAGGTCGAATCCCACAGAAAATGATAGCCACCATCTCATCGAAACATCGGGACACCTTAGCCTCTATCAAGTGGTATCAGATTTCCAGGTTGCTCGGTGAGATTTTACAGTTTTTCATAGTTTAGATCGAGTCTGTTCTTCGTACCTATAGTCCACGAAAAAGCCAAAAAAAATTAGGGTTAGTTTATCCTATCCGAACCAATCCGAGTCCACCTCCAACATATATATGCCACCAGTCCGATTTCCACTAGATTCATCGCCGCCACCAGTCCGAGATTCCACCAGATTCATCTCCGCCACCAGTCCGAGTCCAGTAATTGTTGCTTTGTTTTCGATTTCCAGATCACGTGATACCCCGAGTCGTGACAGAGTAGGACTCCCCAACTTTCGAGCCATCCACAGAAGAAAAATAGTTCCAAACTCAAAAAAAACTAAGTCTGGAAAATTCTGGCTAGGCAGTTTTTAGACCATTTGTAGACTTTTTCGAAGAAAATTTGTTGCGGAGCAAAAAAAAAGAGGAAAAAAGTGCAAAAAAAGTGAAAATCAAAGAAAAAAAATCAAAGCATGCTCCTCCCTTGTTTACATGCAGCGCCGTGATTTTGTTAGTGTTCTAGGCTCGCGTCTCTAGCACGGTCTAGCCTAGGACCAACACAGTACCATCGTTGAGCGTTTATTCAACTTTGCATCTCTGAATTGATTATTGCTGATCCTTTTTGCTACCATATTATAAGCCTTCCTAGCTCCACATACATCTATGTCGTGCGTTTGACTCTCCCTGGTAATCGCTCTATCCAAGCTTTGAGAGTTTTGACTACGATGGTTGCCGATCACCACCTACTGCTGGGTAAGAGCTGGTAAAATTTGAGATTCGCTTGCCGGATTTGTGATACACCACCACCACCACCACCACTTCCTAGTAGTCTGTAGGATCATATTCTTGTGTGTTTCTATTGCTACTAACCATGGCAGGATCACAAGCTGATGAGACATATTGGGAGAACATGATGAACAAAGAGCTACATGATAAATTTCAGCAAATGATGAGTGGACAGGTGCAAGATGTGCTAAACAGATTTGAAGAGGCCATGGAGAAGATAGATGGCATGGAGAAGACGTTTGAAACAAAGCTCGATAACAAGTTTAATGAATTGCTCGCACGTCTTCCACCACCACCACCGGCTGCACCTAACGCACCTCTACAACAATAACAACAGCAGCAGCAACAGCAGCAGCAACAACAACAACAACAACAACAACAACAACAACAACAACAACAACAACAACAACAACAACAACAACGCCTTCCAAATCAAGTGGGACAGGCACTGCGCATTCCCCTTGAGCCTGGTCAAAATTCTGGTGCCGCTGTTGATGCTTCTGTAGCTCCTGCTGCTACTGCAGAGGTGGAGGACCATTACGAGGATGAGGTTGATCAAAATCAGAACTACGTGCAACCACCAGCACCACCGCCACCAGGTCGTCCTCATGCATATCATCGCAATGGTAGGGCTACACAACCACCTCAGGTACGTCATCATGACCATCTCCCTAAACTGAAATTGAAATTCCACCATTGGAGGGTAGATATGTTCCTGATATATATCTTACTTGGGAGTTAGAAACTGAACAACGATTTACATGTTTACAATATCTTGAGGAGAGACGTGTTCCTGCTGCTGTTTGTGCTTTCACTAGCTTTGCATGTGTTTGGTGGTCTGAACATTGTAGATTATATCCTATTCCAGCTACTTGGGCTGCTTTGAAAACTGTTGTGCATACTTGTTGGGTTCCACCATATTATCAACGTGAATTACTTCAAAAATTGCAGCGTTTAAGACAAGGAAATTTTTTGTAGAAGAATATTATCAGGAATTACAAACTGGCATGATTAGATGTGGTATTGTTGAAGAGAATGAAGCTATGCTTGCACATTTTATGGGTGGATTAAATAAAGAGATTCAGACCATTCTAGAGTATAAGGAGTATACTAATATCACTCGTTTATTCCATCTTGCTTGTAAAGCTGGACGTGAAGTGCAGGATATACATGCATTGGCGCGAACTAACTTTTCTGCAGGTCAATCTTCATCATGGACACCATGTGCATCCTCTACTTCCATTGCACCAGCACCTCCATCAGGTGCCACCTCCAGCCATGATACAAGAAAGCAGGCACAACCACCACTATCTGCCAAGAGCACACCTGTCGGGCCTGCGCAAAGCTCTTCTTCTTCCATGGCATCAATAGGGCACACAAGTGATATTATTTGTCGTCATTGTAAGGGAAGAGGACATTTTGCGAGAGAATGCAAATCTCAACATGTGATGATTGCTACTGAGGATGGTGGGTATGAGTCCGCTAGTGACTATGATGAGGAGACTTTGGCTCTTATTACACATGAAGAACACGGTGGAGATGATTCTGATCATGAGACGCAATACATGGCTCCTGAAGATGCTGACAGGTATGAATGTTTAGTTGCTCAACATGTTTTGAGTGTGCAGGTTACACAAGCTGAGCAAAATCAGAGGCATAATTTGTTCCATACAAAGGGAGTTATGAAGGAATGTTCTGTTCGCGTCATCATAGATGGAGGGAGCTACAACAATTTGGCTAGCATGAAGATGGTGGAGAAGCTCTCTCTCACCACACGACCACATCCACATCCTTACTACATCCAATGGTTCAATAACAGCGGCAAGGTTAAGGTAACACATACTGTTCGTGTGCATTTTAGTATCTCGACATATGCTGATTATGTTGACTGTGATGTGGTACCCATGCAAGCATGTTCCTTATTACTTGGTAGACCATGGCAATTTGATAAAAATTCTGTACACCATGGTCGAAATAATCAGTATACTCTTGTTCATAAGGATAGCCATATTACTTTGCTTCCTATGACTCCCAATTCCATTTTGAAAGATGATATTAATAGAGCTAATAAAGCAAAACAGGAGAAAAATAAGAGTGAAAATCAGATTGTGGCAAAATAATTTGAGCAACAAATGAAGCCTAATAATAAACCGTCTAGTGTTGCTTCTGAAATTAAATTGAAAAGTGCATGTTTACTTGCCACCAAATCTGATATTGAAGATCTAGATTTTAGCAAATCTGTTTGCTATGCTTTTGTGTGCAAAGAGGCATTATTTTCATTCGAGGATGTGCCTTCCTCTTTGCCTCCTGTTGTCACTAACATTTTGCAGGAGTTCGCTGACGTCTTTCCACAAGACGTGCCACCGGGATTACCACCTGTTAGAGGGGTTGAGCATCAAATTGACTTAATTCCCGGTGCATCATTACCCAACCGTGCACCATACCGTACCAATCCAGAGGAGACGAAGGAGATTATGCGTCAAGTACAAGAACTACTCGACAAAGGTTATATATGCGAATCCCTTAGTCCTTGTGCTGTTCCTATCATTTTAGTGACGAAAAAGGATGGTATGTCACGTATGTGCATTGATTGTAGAGGCATTAATTATATTACTATTCGTTATCATCATCCTATTCCTAGGCTAGATGATATGCTTGATGAATTGAGTGGCTCTACAATATTCTCCAAAGTTGATTTGAGTATTGGATACCATCAAATTCATATGAAATTGGGAGATGAATGGAAAACAGCAATTAAAAACTAAGTTTGGATTATATGAGTGGTTAGTCGTGCCTTTTGGGTTAACTAATTGTAACACCCCGGATGTAACTTTCCCTATTTGTACTCCAACTCTTGCCGTTTCCGACATTACGTCATATTTATTTCTCGGGTTCGGGTCTTTGTCTCCGTGTGTTGTTTTCGTTTTCATGCATCTCATATCACGTCATCATGTGCATTACATTTGCATACGTGTTCATCTCATGCATTCGAGCTTTTTTCCCGTTGTCCGTTTTGCATTCCGGCGCTTCGTTCTCCTCCAGTGGTCATTTCTAGCTTTCTTTCGTGTGTGGGGATTAAACATTTCCGGATTGGACCGAGACTTGCCAAGCGGCCTTGGTTTACTACCGGTAGACCGTCTGTCAAGTTTCGTATCATTTGGACTTCGTTTGATACTTCAACGGTTAACCGAGGGACCGAAAAGGCCTCGTGTGTGTTGCAGCCCAACACCCCTCCAATTTGGCCCAAAACCCACCAAACTCTGCTCCATCACCTAGAGCGTTCGATCACGATCGCGTGGCCAAAAACCGCACCTCATTTGGACTCTCCTAGCTCCACTTATGCCTATAAATAGCCTCCCCCGTTTTCGGATTATCTCCCCCTCTCGAAACCCTAAAAATCGGATCCGCCGCGCACCGGACGTGTCCGGCCGCGCCGGACTTTGTCCGCCCCGCCGCCGCAGCCAACCGCCTCCCGCCACGTGGCCCGCGCCACTCGCCTCCGCCGCCGGCCCGCCAGGCCCATCCCTGGCCCCCGCG
>NC_041392.1:388067649-388095261 GCF_002162155.2 Triticum dicoccoides | reverse complement strand
CGAGCCGCCGCCCGGCCGCCACCGACCTCGCCATCGCCGCCGCTACCCCGCCGCGCCTCGGATCTGGCCGGCCCCGCCGTCCGGCCTCCTCCTCTTCAAGCTCCGGCGATCCCCGACGAACTCCGGCGAAGAATCCGGCGACCTCGAAGTCCGTGCCCGTGAACAGTGATTCCAGATCTGGATCTGGAGATATTTTCGGTTGACTTTTTCGTCCCTAACCCTAATTTTTATGCCTACTTTGATCGGTCGTATCTTTGCATCCGTAGCTCCGTTTTGGACATATAGCATATCAAAATGTTCGTCTCGATGAGTACATCATTTCACTCCATTGCATCATTTTCATTTGAGTTCATCTTGATGCCCGAAATGCTATTAGAAGAGGGCTTCGTGACTTAATTGTCAGATCTGCTAGTTCATCTTAGACTTTTGTCATTTTTGCCATGATTATTGTGTGCATGCTATGCCTGTGAGTCCTTCAGATGTTTTGTTAAGGATTTTGTCTTCTTTCTAGAGGTGCAACCCATGCATTTTTAGAATATGTGTGGTGACTTGTGCAAGCTTGCAAAGTGAGGCACCCGGTAAATCTGTTTTCAGGGACTTGTAGTTTTCACTAAGTCTGGGATTATTTAGTTCATCATGCCATATGTTCAGCTTGTTTCCTAGTGATCCGTGCCTCTTTTGAGGATGATAAGTAAAGAAGTTTTGTAATCTTGTTATGCTATATCCATCCATGTCTTTGTTTGCAATTATGGAGCATCCTAGCTTGAGTCAATCGAGCTCTACTTTTGCTTCATGGTGAATCTGGGCAGATCGTCAACTTGTTTGCGATTTTGCCGATGCTATTGTAGTTGATCCGTGCATGCTATGCCATTGTTCTTGCCATGTCTAGCTAGTATTTTGAGCCTTCTTTATGGATGTATGCTTGCCTTGCCATGACTTGCATCTTAGTGAGTGCATCGAGCTTGTTTACATGCCTTCGTGAGTTATATTTCAGCATGTCTCAGTTTCCACTAAGTCTGAAAACTGATTATGTTTTTGCTATGTTCGTGTGCCCGTTAGTATATTTTGTGAACCCTTTTGGCCCCAGGTCACTTTGGGTCTTTTGTTAAGCTTGTTGAGTAGCTCCATGCCATGTTCTTATTTGTCATAATCAGGTCATGTATCATGTTGTTTTGCTGCTCCGAAGAGGGCTTCGTGATCTGAAATTTCAGACAAGTGTTAATTTCACCAAGTCTGAGATCAGTTTTGCATTTGCGTTTTTTCCATGCTTGTTTGAACCTCATAATGGATGAATTGGCCGTAGCTCAGTGCTAGTCTTTTGTTAAGCATCTTGTGTGCATCCCTGCCATGTATTTTGTTGTCATGTTTGGTGGCTGTAGCATATTCATCTCATTGCATTTAGATGCCTACTTGCTGTAAATCGCAGACCGGTGTCATTCTTAAAACGCTTGCCATTTCCAAACCGTAACTCCGATTCCGGCGTTCTTTATATCGTTTTCAAGCGATTTCATCTCATCTTTCAAGTGGCACCCTTGGAATTCCAAGTTTAGGCCAGGTCCATGCATTTCCTGTCATATCTTGCATTTTGCATCCCGCATCGCATCCCGCATAGCATATCATCATTGCATCATGTCGTTTGATCCTTGCACGTGGTTGATTGTATCCTTGTTGCTTGTTTGTCTTGTTTGGGTAGAGCCGGGAGACGAGTTCGCTACCGAGGAGCCTGTTGAGTTTGCTTGTGAGGATCCAGTCAACTCTGACAACTATGCAGGCAAGATGATCATACCCTCGAAATCACTACTATCTTTGCTTTGCTAGTTTGCTCGCTCTTTTCTATGCCAATGCTATGATGCCTACCTTTTGCTTGTCAGCCTCCCAAATTGCCATGACAAACCTCTAACCCACCATTGTCCTAGCAAACCATTGATTGGCTATGTTACCGCTTTGCTCAGCCCCTCTTATAGCGTTGCTAGTTGCAGGTGAAGATTGGAGGCCGTTCCTTGTTGGAACATCATTTATTTACTTGTTGGGATATCATTATATTGCCATGTTATCTTAATGCATCTATATACTTGGTAAAGGGTGGAAGGCTCGGCCTCTCGCCTAGTGTTTTGTTCCACTCTTGCCGCCCTAGTTTCCATCATATCGGTGTTATGTTCCTGGATTTTTTGTGTTCCTTACGCGGTTGGGTTATAATGGGAACCCCTTGATATTTCGCCTTGATTAAAGCTTTTCCAGCAATGCCCAACATTGGTTTTGCCGTTTGCCACCTAGCCCTTTTCTTTCCCTTGGGTTCTGCAGACTCAAGGGTCATCTTATTTTAACCCCCCCGGGCCAGTGCTCCTCTGAGTGTTGGTCCATCTGTCAGCTACCGGTGGCCACCAGGGGCAACTCTGGGCTGGCCTACCCGTACCTAAGACAATCTGAGTGTGCCCTGAGAAAGAGATATGTGTAGCTCCTATCGGGATTTGTCGGCACATTCGGGCGGTGTTGCTGGTCTTGTTTTAACCTGTCGAAGTGTCTTGAGTTACCGAGATACCGAGTCTGATCGGAACGTCTTGGGAGGAGGTCTATTCCTTCGTTGACCGTGAGAGCTTGTCATGGGCTAAGTTGGGACTCCCCTGCAGGGATTGAACTTTCGAAAGTCGTGCCCGCGGTTATGGGCAGATGGGAATTTGTTAATGTCCTGTTGTAGATAACTTGAACCTTAATTAATTAAAATGAATCAACTGAGTGTGTTGCCGTGATGGCCTCTTCTCGGTGGAGTCCGGGAAGTGGACACGGTGTTGGGGTTATGCTTGCGCAGGTTGTTCCTTTAGATTCTCGCTCGTGCTTTGCCTCCTCTTCTCACTCTCTTTTGCGTATAAGTTAGCCATCATATATGCTAGCCGCTTGCTGCAGCTCCACATATATTTGCCTTACCCTTCCTATAAGCTTAAATAGTCTTGATCGCGAGGGTGCGAGATTGCTGAGTCCCTGTGGCTCACAGATACTATAACTCCAGATGCAGGTCTAGGTGATTCCGCTCCAGGTGACGAGTACGAGCTCAAGTGGGAGTTCGACGAAGACTCTCAGTGTTACTACGTGTCTTTTCCTGATGATCAGTAGTGGTGCCTAGTTGGGGTTTGATTCGGGGCCGTGTCGCATGTTGGGTTCTCTTTTATTTTGGCGCCGTAGTCGGGCCATGAGTGTTTTGGATGATGTAATGTTATTTATGTTCGTGATTGACGTGGCGAGTGTAAGCCAACTATGTTCTCCCCTTTATTATTCATGTAACATGGGATGTTGTGAAGATTGCCTAACTTGCGACATATGCCTTCAATGCGATTATGTCTCTAAGTCGTGCCTCGACACGTGGGAGCTATAGTCGCATCGAGGGTGTTACACTAATGCACCTAGTACTTTCATGAGGTTAATGAACGCAGTTTTACGTGCTTTCATTGGATGATTTGTGGTAGTTTACTTTGATGACATATTGATTTATAACAAATCTTTAGAGGAACATTTGGAACATTTACGTGCTGTTTTTATTGCTCTACGTGATGCACGTTTGTTTGGTAACCTTGGAAAGTGCACCTATTGCACCGACCGAGTATCTTTTCTTGGCTATGTTGTTACTCCACAGGGAATTGAAGTTGATAAAGTCAAGATTGAAGCTATTGAGAGTTGGCCGCAGCCCAAAATGGTCACACAAGTGAGGAGTTTACTTGGTCTCGCTGGTTTCTATAGGCATTTTGTGAGAGATTTCAGCATCATTGTTGCACCTCTCAACGAGCTTAGAAAGAAGGATGTGCCTTTTGTTTGGGGTACCACACAGGAAGAAGCCTTCACGGCATTGAAAGATAAGTTGACACATGCTCCTTTACTCCAACTTCCTGATTTTAATAAGACTTTTGAGCTTGAATGTGATGCTAATGGAATTGTATTAGGAGGTGTGTTATTACAAGATGGCAAACCTGTTGCATACTTTTCTGAAAAATTGAGTGGGCCTAGTCTGAACTATTCTACTTATGTTAAAGAATTATATGCTCTTGTTCGGACCTTAGAAATATAGCAACATTATTTATGCCCCAAGGAATTTGTTATACATTCTGATCATGAATCATTGAAACACATTAAAAGTCAAGCAAAACTGAACCGTAGACATGCTAAATGGGTTGAATTCATTGAGACTTTCCCTTATGTTATTAAACACAAGAAGGGTAAAGAAAATGTTATTGTTGATGCATTGTCTCGTCGTTATACTATGCTTTCACAACTTGACTTTAAAATATTTGGTTTGGAGACCATCAAAGATCAATATGTGCATGATGCTGAATTTTAAGATGTATTGTAGAATTGTAAGGAAGGGAGAACTTGGAACAAGTTCGTTCTTAACGATGGATTTGTGTTTCGTGCTAACAAGTTATGCATTTCAGCTGGCTCCATTCGTCTTTTGTTGTTGCAGGAGGCACATGGAGGAGGACTAATGGGACACTTTGGCGTCAAGAAGACGGAAGATATACTTGCTACACATTTCTTTTGGCCAAAGATGAGACGTGATGTTGAGCGTTTTGTTGCTCGATGCACTACATGTCAAAAAGCTAAGTCACGACTCAATCCTTATGGTTTATATATGCCTTTGCCTGTACCTAGTGTTCCTTGGGACGATATATCTATGGACTTTGTTTTAGGTTTACCTCGAACAAAGAAGAGGAGGGATAGCATATTTGTTGTCATGGATAGATTTTCAAAAATGGCACACTTTATACCATGTCATAAAAGCGATGATGCTGTTAATGTTGCTGATTTGTTCTTTCGTGAAATTATTCGCTTGCATGGTGTGCCAAAATACTATTGTTTCAGATCGTGATACTAAATTTCTTAGCCACTTTTGAAGATGTTTATGGGCTAAGTTGGGGGCTAAACTGCTTTTTAGTACTACTTGTCACCCCAAACTGATGGACAAACCGAAGTAGTCAATAGAACATTGTCTACTATGCTTAGGGTTGTTTTGAAGAATAATAAGAAAATATGGGAAGAATGCTTGCCTCATATTGAATTTGCTTATAATCGTTCATTGCATTCTACTACTAAGATGTGCCCTTTTGAAATTGTGTATGGTTTCCTACCTCGTGCACCTATTGATTTGTTGCCTCTTCCATCTTCGGAGAAGGTTAATTTTGATGCTAAAGAACGTGCTGAACTGATTTTAAAAATGCATGAGTTAACTAAGGAAAACATTGAGCGTATGAATGCTAAATATAAACTTGTTGGAGGTAAGGGTAGAAAACATGTTGTGTTTGCACCTGGAGATCTTGTTTGGTTACATTTGCGTAAGGATAGATTTCCTAATTTGCGCAAATCAAAGCTAATGCCACGTGATGATGGTCCTTTTAAGGTGTTAGAGAAAATAAATGATAACGCACATAAACTTGAGCTGCCTGCAGATTTTGGGGTTAGTCCCACTTTTAACATTGCTGATTTAAAGCCTTATTTGGGTGAGGAAGATGAGCTTCCGTCGAGGACGACTTCATTTCAAGTAGGGAGGATGATGAGGACATCAATACCATTGTTACACCCACAGCCCCTGCTGCTATACATACTGGACCAATTACTAGAGCTCGCGCACGCCAATTGAATTATTAGGTACTTTCATTTCTTGGTAATGATTCTAATGTTCATGAGAATATGATGCTGCCTAAATTGGATACATTTGTTTTGCTTACAAATGAAGGGCCTAGCTTGGACAAGAAAGATGAACCTTGGAGCAAGTTCAAGCATGGAGATGATGGCATGCGCAAGGGGGTCAAGAACGGAGTTACAAGTGATGATTTCAGGACTTGAAGCCACCATAAGGAGTGCATGAAGCCTTGGACGAAATATACAAGACGCCACTTCATAAACTTCGTCCAGAGGCTATTTTTGGTGTTGTGTCACCTTATTATTGGGCCAGGCCCATGTATTTTCGAAATACTTAAGTATAGGCTATTTTTAGAGTCCGTATGTGTGGGGAAACAAGAGTTAGGGTTGGTTTCGGACCCCTCCTCCAAGGGCCACGAAATTCCCCCCTCTTCCTCCATATATACAGCCCTTAGGGCGTTGTTTAGACTTTGGGTTTTGTTTAGATTAAAAGTTCGGCATAGCTGCAACTTCGCGTACTTCGTTTGTGTTCAACGACCAGACCAAGGCGTCACAGAACCCCACCTTGATCAGTAAAGTTTTCATCTTATATTCGCAATATCCAGATTGCAATCTCAGTTTCTTGCTTGTTCTTCATTTGCTCGCAGGAAACAAACCCTCATGGTCAGGTTGATCGTGCTCCGGCGTGGTCAATAACCCCTCGGAAGTTGGTTTAGCGATTGCTAAGGGGCGACGTCTCGCACGTTCGTAGTCGGATCGTCAAGGTCGACTCCCAAAGAAAACGATAGCCACCATCTCTTCGAAACATTGGGACACCTTAGCCTCTATCACCTTTGGGATAGCTTACGGTGATAGTTAATTTGATCTTGCTGAAAAACAGAAACTTTTGCGCTCAAGAAAACTATTCTCATTTTTAACATAAGTGTGATAAAATATTGATTATTTTTGCAGAAGATTAATAAACAAATTGCTTAGGTTTTCCTAATTTTTCAGAATTTTTCGAGTTCCAGAAGTATTCTAAATATCCAGGTTTCTACAGACTGTTCTATTTTTGACATATTCTATTTTCTATGTGTTGTTTGCTTATTTTGATGAATCTATGGCTAGTATCGGGGGGTATGAACCATGGAAAAGTTGGAATATAGTAGATATTACACCAATATAAATAAATAATGAGTTCACAATAGTACCAAAAGTGGTGATTTATTTTCTTATACTAACGGAACTTATGAGATTTTCTGTTGAGTTCTGTGTTGTGAAGTTTTCAGGTTTTGGGTAAGGATTTGATGGACTATGGAATAAGGAGTAGCAAGAGCCTAAGCTGGCGTATGCCCAAGGCACCCAAGGTAATATTCAAGGACAACAAAGATCCTAAGCTTGGGGATTGTCGAATTTCGGGTTCCGGCAAAACCCTTGAGGTTCGAACTCTGGGGTGCGCATGAAGATCTCTCCTCCCCCTAGCTCACGCTCTCACCATGATATCAAAGCTCAGCACGTCAAATTTGCAGAACAAAGGACACATGGTTTATACTGGTTCGGGCCACCGATGTCGTGTAATACCCTACTCCAGTGTGGTGTGGTGGATTGCCTCTTGGGCTGAGGATGAACGAGTACAAGGGAAGAACAACCTCCTGAGGAGAGGAGTCCTTGAGCTCGGTGAGCTTGTGTGGTTGAGGATGGAATGGATCCGATCCCCGATCTGTCTCCATGTTCTACTGTGGTGTCTAGTCCTATTTATAGAGGCCATGGTCCTCTTCCTAAATGAAGGCGGGAAGGGATCCAACAACGGCCCAATTTGAAGGGAGACAACTAGTACAAGTTATCCTGACAAAAGGTGGTCTTCGCCTGCCAAAGGCTCTGGTGCTGACGTCGTCCGGGGCTCCACAGTGACCTCCGTCCTGCCGTCCTGCTGGTCTTGGTCTTGTTGCACTGATATGGAAACCTTTGCCTGATGCCTCGGGACTCCTCGGCTGCGCTTGCCTCTTTAGCACTAAAGAGGAAACGAGTACACTACGCGTGCTGGCGCCCGCCTGGCCTCGGTCGCCATGGCTTGCGTCACAGGGACCTCGCGAGGTGCTCCTCGCCTTGATCTCTTTGCTCCTCGCGAGCCATCCTGGTGAGGCCGCTTCCGAGGAGGTCTTGTGTCGTCCACCTCGCGAGGCTTGGCCCCTCGTGAGAGTCTTGAATGTTCACCGATGAGGATGGGCCATACAGGGCCGCTGGTGGAGCCACACCATGGGCCGCAGGTAGGAAAGTCTGGGGACCCCCGTTCCCAGGACGCCGACGGTAGCCCCCGGGCCCAACGCGCGCTCAGACTTGGCTTCGAGGCAAAGCCAAGGGGCAAGTGCGGAGCATCGCTGGCCCCAATAGCCTGTGGCCTCGGTTGATGCATGGCAATTGATGGGACGTGGGTGTCTCCGCTTACCCACGCTGTCTCGGCAACTGCCTGACTTGACGAGTCCCTGCTGCATGCAGAGAAAACCATCATTACTTGTGATCATTGAGGGTGCCGGTTGGCCTTCTCCTGCTATAAATGAGGAGGGGGCGGAGCCCCCGCCACCCACCTCTTCCTGCTCCGCTCGCTTCTTCTCCCTTGCTTCATCGCTTGCAGCGACACCCATGACGCCGATTCGGAGGTTCTCAGCCGCGGAGAAGGGAAAAGCCCCCCGTGACGAGCCGGGGCTGCTTCCGCCGAAGAAGAGGCTGGCCCGCCGTCGCGACGTAGTCGCGAGGCCGGAGGCGTCGAGGCCTTGGTATGAGCGGCCTCCCCTAGGTATCCGCTGCTCTTATATGCCCAGGTCGAGGGTTCCGGAGGAAGAGGCGGCGACCAGCACCGTCCGCGCCGCGGCCGTGGTTGCCGCGCCGTGGTAGCGCACGCCATCACCCTAGGAACCCACGCCGAGGGCTCCTCGCATGAACTTGTGATGTGGGTGGTGATGCCTTCGCGCACTTGGATGCCGAGTGCGACGCCCCAGCGATATGGGCGGAGGTTGAGGTCGTCTCGCCGGGCAAGATCTTCATGACCCGCAGCTGGGGTGAGGTTTGCGGTATGAAGGGCGCCCTCGCCATCCACTTCGAGCATGATGGCGCCTCCACAACGTTCTTCAAGGTCTTCGACAAGGAAGGCTGCCGCTTGGAGTGCTGCCCTGGAGGGGGTCGCCAGGACGGTGCAGCGGCAGGCGCCCAACCCGCCCTTGGTCCTGCCGACAGCTCCTGGGAGTCCAGCGACTCTCCCGAGCCCTACGGGACTCTGGAGACGAGCGACGACAACTACGTGCCTCCGAGCTCGCATCATGCCCGGAGCGCACCCGCAGCGTCCGACCACCACCGCTGATCTGGATGAGGTTGGCGCTAGCCTCCCGTGGCTCACTATTGATGATGGCGTCGGCGGCATTGGTGCGTGTAGATGGGGCTCCTAGAAACTTCCTTCTTTTGTTCCCTGCAAGGAATCAAGATGGACCCCGTGGGGGGCGTGTAAAGGGTCTGTAATGCCTTGTGTTGATATCGTCCTTATTATGAAGATTTACGAATGCATGTCCTGCTTCAGCTCAGTCTCCCCTTTCCAACTTCACGGTAGCTTGGTTCTCTATGCTGATAGGTCCCGGTCCGCAGGCAGGCTGCAGCCATCGCTGGTATGCCAGGTCATGATGCCGTGGTCAAGGCCAGGAGGTGAGCGGCCCGAGGTCCAGTTAGAGCTCCTAAGGCGCGATGCTCAAGAGGTCCCCTTTAGCATGCAAGCAGCTACCTAAAGGTGGGAAAGGGAGGCGACGTCGCCGTAACAGGGCTGCAAGAGGTGGGGATCTTATGTCGTAGTGCTCGACCAACCCGGGTGCGAAACTTATCTTGGCAGTCCAGAGTTGATTCCTTGCGCAGCGCCAGACTCGTGCGTCGAAGGCCATAAGGTAGCCAGGTTAGGCCCATGCGAGCCTCCCCTCTTCCCCATGCTCTTCTGTGTGCTCTATGTCCTCGGGTCCTGGATCTCAAGCGAGCTCAGCCGCCGCTGGTATGCCAGGTTGCGATGCCGTGGTCAAGGCCAGGGGGTGAGGGCTGGAGAGCCAGTAAGAGCTCCTGAGTCGCGATGCTCAGGAACCCCCCCTTTAACGCGCAAGCAAATTACATGGGAAAAGAGGGAGCCTACGGTACCACCTGCTGTCGCCCTCGGAAGGTTCCTACAGGTTAGCGCGAAGAAGGGTACAAATTGCAACCATGCTTGCCGGCCGACCACTGGTTGTTACGCGAGAAGATGAAGGCACTGAGGGCCTGGTGAGGTGACGTGCGTGGGCGTGCTGCGATCCAGAGCTAGACCGCTCAGATTTGTCAGCGTTGCAGGGATGGACCCGAGCATAAGCACCATGCCAGCATGAGTAGCCCTTGTTACGGGATGAGAAAGGGGCCGATCGGCGGTGCGGGCGGCCGCGGCGAGTGACAATCAAGCAAGGGATGACTATAAATAACTCATGCATGGGAACCAGCTAGCTTATACAGATGCGAGAATGATACATGCCACTAGGACGGACCCGAGTGACCTGGGGACAATGCAGCCCGAGGGGCGCCCCCAGTAGGGTAAGCTCAAAATGCGGAAGGATACACGCCGCAGGGACAGGCCCATGAGACCTGGGAATAATGCAGCACGAGGGGCGCTCCCAGCTGAATGAACTTGGAAAATGTCACCTAGTTTCATTGTCGAAGGAGTGTTGGGGTAGCTGAGGGTGCATGCTGAAGAAGTCACTCCTCATGAGCCACCAAGACCCTGAGCCTCAGGAGGCTCTGGGGTCTCAGGTGGTTCCTTGAGGACTGTCTCCATCTCCGCCAGGACCGTGTGGTGCCGGGCCTCCTGAGTTGCCAGGATGCTCCGTAGGTTGCGCTAGAAGGTGTCTGCCACGCTCGGCAGGCCAAACGGCATGCGAACATAGCTATGAGGTGGACCCTCGCACTGCCCAACGCGCGTAGGCCAGAAGCGCTCCTGAGACACGACCCTGTTGAGCCTTGGGATGTCGATGCAGACACGTAGCCCGCCATCCTCATCTGGATGGGGAGCTACACTAGGTGGGCGGCGGTTGCCGCGCATCGCCCTTGCTTCTTGAAGCTCCTGGGTGGCCTTGACGATGAACTCCTGATCGCCAGGCGCTCCTCGCTCGATGACCTCCTGAGGGAAACGTGCCGCAAAGCATGCCTCCACATGGTGCCCGAGCGCCTCCCTCGTGATGTCGGCTAGGTCTGAGGCCCTCCAGAAGAGAGCCCCCAAGCCTCGCCCGAGGAGGGCGCCGGGCGCGCCTTCCTATGCAAGGGAGGGAGGCGCCCCAAGAAGGGTGCTGATCCTGAGGCGGTGCCACTAGAGACACCGCCCCCTGAGGCCCTGTGCAGAGTAGCTGCTTCTTCTTCTTGGGGATGGCCTAGGAGGGTACTGCGTGCCCTCACTGTCAGGGTCTTCAATTGCCATGGCTTGGAAGGTGCGCTCAAGGGAGCACACCACATCTCTTTCTTCGCAGGGGACTGTGATGATTCTGCCGCTTCCTGGCATCTTGAGGACGTTGTAGCCATGGTGGGTCACTGCCATGAACTTGGCTAATGCTGGGTACCTCCGGATGGCATTGTATGGCAGATGGATGTGGGCGATGTCAAAGTCGATGAGCTTGGTGTGGTAGTTGTCGCGCTGGCCGAAGGTGACAGGGAGACGAACTTGCCCTATCAGGGTGGTGGAGCCGTCGGTCACTCCTGATAAGGGCTTGGTAGGTTGTAGCTGATCATAGGGCACTTGAAGGTTGTCGAACGTCTCGACGGACAGGATGCTGAGCCCCGCGCCACCGTTGATGAGGGTCTTGGTGACTTGGACATTGCTGATGACGGGTGAACAGAGCATTGGGAGGATGCCAGCGGTTGCCGCGCATTTGAGCTGGTTCGCCGAGCTGAAGGTGATGGCGTACTTGGACCACTTGAGCGGGCGCGTGGCCTCGAGCCTGGGGAGGGCGGCATTCACCTCGCGAGAGAACTGATTGAAGATGCGCTGGGAAGCCGGTGCCTGAGCACCGCCCAAGATGCAAGCGATGGCGCGTGGCTCCTGGAAGCCCGCAGCCCCGCTGTCCTGATGGTGGTCGTCATTCCTTCTTGGTGGTGGCGGCAGCGGAGGGAGGCCAGGATTGCCCTGAGGACGGTCCTCACGAGGCTGCTCCTGCCAGGCACCCTCACGAGGCTGATCCTGCTAGTGGCCCTCATGAGGCCGGTCGTGCCACGCCTGGCGGGGGCCGCGGTCGTCCCAACGTCCTCCACTTCGTCCTCCTCCTCGGCTGTACCCCGGTCGTTGCGCTCGGGGCGTCGACTGAAGCGGCCATCTCGGATGGCCCTGAGCTCTTGACAGTCATTGGTGTTGTGGCTGTGTATGTTGTGGAAGGCACAGAATGGACGGCTGCTCTTGGACGACTCGGGGTGGTCCCGGCCGCACTTCGTGTCTGGCTCTACCGCGACCACGGCTACTCCCTTGCGCTTCACGTCCTTGACCTTGGCTTTCTTTTCTTCTGGGTCAGTAGCTGGGAGCTCGAGCAGGGAAAGGCGCCCTTCCTCAGCTCTTGCGCACTTGGTCACCATGTCCAACAGCTCCAGAGTCATGTGTAGCTCCTCGTGGATGGCGAGCTCCTCCTTCATCTTGACGTCGCGGATGCCATCGGAAAACACTGAGATGATGGCCTCGTCCGTCACCTTGGGGATCTTGAGGCGAACGCTGTTGAAGCGCTGGATGTACTTCTGCAGGGTCTCTCCCGACTGTTGCTTGATGCGATGCAGGTCACCCGCGGCCAGAGGGCGGTCGCGAGTGCCCTGGAAGTTGGTGATGAAGCGGTCGTGCATCTCACCCCAGGAGGAGATTGATCCCGTGGGTAGGTTCAGGAGCCACGAGCGAGCGCCATCCTTGAGAGCCATGGGAAACTAGTTCGCCATGACTTTCTCGTCACCATTGGCCGCCTCGATGCTCAGCTCGTAGAGCTGCAGGAATTCCACGGGGTCGAGGGTGCCGTTGTAGCGCGGAGGTAGGTCCGGCTTGAACTTGCCTGGCCAAACGATGGTGCACAGCTTGGGAGTGAAGGCGCGGCAGCCTGCTGTGGCCACCGGGGCCCTCTGTAGGGGTGGAGCCTGCCCTTGATGTCCATGTACCGCTGCCACAGGCAGCACGCGGTCTTGTCGTGGTGGTGCCAGGAGCGCTAGAGCATTTTCTCATGGTCGAGGGACCTCCTGGCAGCTTCCTTCTTCATGCGCGGGCACACGGCATGGCGGATCACGCCGCGGGACCATGCGTCTTGGGGCAAGGACACCGTCTTGATGCAGAGGAGGCGGTGGCGCTCCATGAGCTACGCGTCTCAGCGCGAGGGCGCCGTCTTGATGCAGAGGCGACGGAGGCGCTCCATGATCTACGTCTCCCGTGGCTGGAGGTGGGCGAGGCAGCGAGAGGGATGGTGCAGGAGAGCCCCCAGCGGCGCTGACGAGCTCGGCGATGCGGTCCAGCCAGTCCTCATAGAGGCCGTCGACCGGGCGGTAGCGCAGGAGCTCGCGCGCCATGAGCAACGTGGCCTGAGTATCGGTGGGCGCGCGACGAGCGTGGGACGATGAGCCGGCCGGAGTCAGCGACAGGGTGGCGGTGCGGCCGTCCCGCCGCACGGAGGGGTGTAGTGAGGATGCTTGCTGCTCGTTTGCTCCCAGGCCGGTAGCGGCGTTGGCAACAAGTGATGAAGAACGATGGGGAGGCCCGTCGACAGGGGCCGTCTGAGCGACACGGGCGGCAAGGGCGGCCCGACGCTCGGCGCGGGCTCGACACGCGTCTACCATGGATGCGGTGGGGCAGTGCTATGTGGATCAACGGAAGGAAAGCTTCAACGCACCCCTACCCGGCGCGCCAAATGTTGGATTTTGGGTTCCGGCAAAACCCTTGAGGTTCAAACTCTGGGGTGCGCATGAAGGTCTCTCCTCCCCCCTAGGTCACGCTCTCACCATGATCTCAAATCTCAGCACGTCGAACTCGCAGAACTAAGGACACTGGGTTTATACTGGTTCGGGCCACCGATGTGGTGTAATACCCTACTCCAGGGTGTTGTGGTGGATTGCCTCTTGGGATGAGGATGAACAAGTACAAGGGAAGAACAGCCTCCTGAGGAGAGGAGTCCTTGAGCTCGGTGAGCTTGTGTGGTTGAGGATGGAATGGATCCGATCCCCGATCAGTTTCCCTGTTCTACTGTGGTGGCTAGTCATATTTATAGAGGCCATGGTCCTCTTCCTAAATGAAAGCGGGAAGGGATCCAACAATGACCCAATTTGAAGGGAGACAACTAGTACAATTTATCCTGACAAAAGGTGGTCTTCGCCTGCTAAAGGCTCTGGTGGTGACGCCGTCCGGGGCTCCACGATGACCTCTGTCCTGCTGTCCTGCTGGTCTTGGTCTTGTTGCACCGATATGTAAACCTTTGCTTGATGCCTCGGGACTCCTCGCCTGCGCTTGCCTCTTTAGCACCAAAGAGGAAATGAGTACACTGCGCATGATGGCGCCCGCCTGGCCTCGGTCGTCATGGCTTGCGTCACAGCAACCTCGCGAGGTGCCCCTCACCTTGATCTCTCCGCCCCTCGCGAGCCAGCCTGGTGAGGCCACCCCTGAGGAGGTCCTGTGTTGTTTGCCTCGCGAGGCTTGGCCCCTTACAAGGGTCTTGATTCTTCACCGATGAGGATGGGCCGTACAGGGTCGCTGGTGGAGCCATGCCATGGGCTAAAGACAGGCAAGTCTGGGGACCCCCGTTCCCAGGACACCGACAGGGATGCCCCATAAGGCATCCCCTCTTTCGTCTTCGTCCATCGGTAACTTTACTTGAGGCTATATTTTTATTCACCACATGATATGTGTTTTGCTTGGAGCGTATTGTATGATTTGAGTCTTTGCTTTTTAGTTTGCCACAATCATCCTTGTTGTACACACATTTTGAGAGAGACACGCATGAATCGTGATTTATTAGAATACTCTATGTGCTTCACTTATATCTTTTGAGCTAGGCAATATTGCTCTAGTGCTTCACTTATATCTTTGTAGAGCACGACGTTGGTTTTATTTTATAGAAATTCATGAACTCTCATGCTTCACTTATATTATCTCGAGAATATCTAAACACATGGTAATTTGCTTTGGTTACAAATTTAGTCCTAATATGATAGGCATCCAAGAGGGATATAATAAAAACTTTCATATAAAGTGCATTGAATACTATGAGAAGTTTGATTCCTTATGATTGTTTTGAGATATGAACATGGTGATATTAAAGTCATGCTAGTAAGTAATTGTGAATTTGAAAAATACTTGTGTTAAAGTTTGTGATTCACGTAGCATGCACGTATGGTGAACCGTTATGTGATGAAGTCAGAGCATGATTTATTTATTGATTGTCTTTCTTATGAGTGGCGGTCGGGGACGAGCAATGGTCTTTTCCTACCAATCTATCCCCCTAGGAGCATGCACGTAGTAGTTCGTTTTGATAACTAATAGATTTTTGCAATAATTCTATGAGTTCTTTATGACTAATGTTGAGTCCATGGATTATACGCACTCTCACCCTTCCACCATTGCTAGCCTCTCTAGTGTCGCGCAACTTTCGTCGGTACCATAAACCCACCATATACCTTCCTCAGAACAGCCACCATACCTACCTATTATGGCATTTCCGTACCCATTTCGAGATATATTGCCATGCAACTTTCCACCTTCCATTTAATATGACACGCTCCATCATTGTCATATTGCTTTGCATGATCATGTAGTTGACATCGTATTTGTGGCAAAGCCACCGTTCTTAATTCTTTCATAAATGACACTCTTGATTCATTGCACATCTCGGTACACCGCCAGAGGCATTCATATAGAGTCATATTTTTTTCTAAGTATCGAGTTGTAATTCTTGAGTTGTAAGTAAACAAAAGTGTGATGATCTTCATTATTAGAGCATTGTCCCATGTGAGGAAAGGATGATGGAGACAATGATTCCCCCACAAGTCGGGATGAGACTCCGGACGAAAAAGAGGCCAAAAAAGGGAGATAGCGCAAATAAAATTAAAAAATAAATAAATGAGAGAAAAGAGAGAAGGGCAATGCTACTATCCTTTTACCACACTTGTGCTTCAAAGTAGCACCATGATCTTCATGATAGAGAGTCTCCTACATTTGTCACTTCCATATACTAGTGAGAATTTTTCATTATAGAACTTGTATTGTATATTCCAATGATGGGCTTCCTCAAATTGCCCTAGGTCTTCGTGATCAAGCAACTTGGATGCACACCCACTTAGTTTCTTTTTGAGCTTTCATAAACTTATAGCTCTAGTGCATCTGTTGCATGGCAATCCCTAATCACTCACATTGATATCTATTGATGGGCATCTCCATAGCCCGTTGATATGCCTAGTTGATGTGAGACCATCTCCTTCTTTTTGTCTTATCCACAACCATCGTCTATTTCACCTATAGTGCCATGTCCATGGCTCACACTCATGTATTGCGTGGAACTTGAAAAAGTTTGAGAACATCAAAAGTATGAAACAATTGCTTGGCTTGTCATCGGGGTTGTGCATGATTTAAATATTTTGTGTGATGAAGATGGAGTATAGCCATACTATATGATTTTGTAGGGCTAAGCTTTCTTTGGCTATGTTATTTTGGGAAGACATAATTGCCTTGTTAGTATGCTTGAACTATTATTATTTTTATGTCAATATTAAACTTTTGTTTTAAATCATACGAATCTGGACATTCATGCCAAAATAAAAGAAATTACATGGATAAATATGTTAGGTAGCATTCCACATCAAATTATGTTTTTATCATTTACCTACTCGAGGACAAGAAGGAGTTAAGCTTGGGGATGCTTGATACGTCTCCAATGTATCTATAATTTTTGATTGTTCCATGCTATTATATTATCTGTTTTGGATGTTTTATATGCATTAATATGCTATTTTATATTATTTTGGGGACTAACCTATTAACCTAGAGCCCAGTGCGAGTTCCTTTTTTTCCTTGTTTCAGAGTTTTGCAAAAAAGGAATACCAAACGGAATAAAAATTTCACGGTGATTTTTCTTGGACCAGAAGACAACCAGAGGACTTGGAGTGCAAGTCAGAGAAGCCACAAGGCGTCCACAAGGACGGAGGGCACGCCCAGGGGGGTAGGGCGCGCCCCACCCTTGTGGGCCCCTCGTGACTCTCCCGACCTAGTTTCTTGGCCTATATATTCTCATATATCCGAAAACGAACAGAGGGAGCCACGAAACCACTTTTCCACCGCTGCAACCTTCTGTACCCGTGAGACCCCATCTAGGGGCCTTTTCCGGCGTCTTGTCGGAGGGGGATTTGATCACGGAGGGCTTCTACATCAACACCATTGCCCTTCTGATGAAGCGTGAGTAGTTTACCACAGACCTATGGGTCCATAGCTAGTAGCTAGATGGCTTATTCTCTCTCTCTCTCTCTTTGATTCTCAATACCATGTTCTCCTTGATGTTCTTGGGGATCTATTCGATGTAATACTTTTTTTGCGGTGTGTTTGCCGAGATCCGATGAATTGTGGATTTATGATCAACTTATCTATGAATATTATTTGAATCTTCTCTAAATTCTTATATGCATGATTTGATTTGTTTGAAAGTCTCTTCAAACTATTGATTTGGTTTGGCCGACTAGATTGGTTTTTCTTGCAATGGGAGAAGTGCTTAGCTTTGGGTTCAATCTTGCGGTGTCCTTTCCCAGTGATAGTAGGGGCAGCAAGGCATGTATTGTATTGTTGCCATCGAGGATAAAAAGATGGGGTTTTCATCATATTGCTAGAGTTAATTCCTCTACATCATGTCAACTTGCTTAATGTGTTACTTCGTTCTTTATGAACTTAATACTCTAGATGCATGTTGGATAGCAGTCAATGTGTGATGTAATAGTAGTAGATGCAGAATTGTTTCGGTCTACTTGACACGGATGTGATGCCTATATTCATGATCATTGCCTTAGATATAGTAATAACTTTGTGCTTTTCTATCAATTGCTCGGCAATAATTTTTTCACCCACCGTAATATTTTCTATCTTGATAGAAGCCTCTAGAAAAACCTATGATCCCCAGGTCTATTTTCCATCATATAAGTTTCTATCTTCCATCATATAAGTTTCTGATCTACTATTTTAGTTTCTGATTTACTTCCTTTGCAATCTTTTACTTTCTGATCTATAAACCAAAAATACCAAAAATATTTACTTTATCGTTTATCTATCTCTATTTAGATCTAACTTTTTCAAGTAACCGTGAAGGGATCGACAACCCCTTTATCGTGTTGGGTGCAAGTTGTTTGATTGTTTATGCAGGTATTCGTTGACTTGTCCTTTGTCTTCTACTGGATTGATACCTTGGTTCTCAAACTTAGAGAAATACTTACTCTACTTTGCTGGATAACCCTTTCCTCTTCAACGGAGACTCCAACGCAAGCTCAAGAAGTAGTAGGAAGAATTTCTGGCATCGTTTCCGGGGAGATGTACGACAAGTCAAGACATGCCAAGTACCCATCATAAACTCTCATCTCTTGCATTACATTATTCGCCATTCGCCTCTCATTTTCCTCTACCCCACTTCTAAAACGATTTTCGAAAAGATTTGCCTTTTCTTTGTCCCTCTTCCGTTTGTCTTATTCACTTGCTTTTTGCGTGCTCGTGTGTTGGATCGTTTGTGTTGCTTTCATGGCTAGTCCTCCCATCATTGTTAACACTCCCGATAATGAATTTCTAAATTTTAAGCAAAGGGAGGGAGAAAATTTAAAAGATGCTTCGTATATAATTTGCAATGCTCAAAATACATCTACTCAAAAGCAATCTGCTGTTGTTCTTCTTTGCAATTTTTATGTGGGTGTTACTCCTTGGAATAGATATGTTCTAGATACCATTACCGGAGGGAATTTCTTGGGTAGCCATACTTTTGATTCTTACAATGCCATTATAGATTTGTTAGGCCCACCACCTCTCTTGATTAATGGAACTGTTTTAACCTTGGAGCATGTAATGCAAAGGCTTGATATTATTGAGAATAAGATTTCCACCGTTGAATTGATTGAAAATTTGGATAACAAAATTCATAATCATATTACTCGATATGGACTAAAGTAGGAGTCACCTTAAAGAATCTTAGGGAAAAGGAACCCCTAGTTAAAAAAGATAGATCAAGATTCTACTAGAATTGGCAAATTAGAAAATATCATTATCAACTTGGGTTCCGCTTTTTCCTCCGTTAAAACTACTCAAAATCTTCCTCCTACTAAGATTGCCAAGTTTACTTATGTTCGTAAGAATAAGGGTGAATCTTCTAGTAAAGACAATGAAGATCTCAAATCAATAAGTATTCACCCCAATTTTCTCGATATCATTAAGGAACCAATTGTCACGAATGAATTTTTTGATTTCTTGCCTTGGAATTTGATCATTGATAAAACCAAAGAATCTCCTAATAGTTATAAGTGTGTAATTGAAGAATTGCATGCCAAAGATGATAATACTTAGATCTATTCGTGTTTTATGCCTAGCTAAGGGCGTTAAATAATAGCGCTTGTTGGGAGGCAACCCAATTTTATTTCTATTTTTGCTTTTTATGTTGTATTTTGCAATAAATAATTCATCTAGCTTCTGGTTATATGTGATTTTGTGTTTTAGTTAGTGTTTGTGCCAAGTAAGACCTTTGGGATAGCTTACGGTGATAGTTGATTTGATCTTGCTGAAAAATAGAAACTTTTGCGTTCAGGAAAACTGTTCTCATTTTTAACAGAAGCGTGATAAAATATTTATTATTTTTGCATAAGATTAATAAACAAATTGCTTAGGTTTTCCTAATTTTTCAGAATTTTTCGAGTTCCAGAAGTATTCTAAATATCCAGATTTCTACAGACTGTTCTATTTTTGACATATTCTATTTTCTATGTGTTGTTTGCTTATTTTGATGAGTCTATGGCTAGTATCGGGGGGTATGAACCATGGGAAAGTTGGAATATAGTAGATATTACACCAATATAAATAAATAATGAGTTCACAACAGTACCAAAAGTGGTGATTTATTTTCTTATACTAACGGAATTTATGAGATTTTCTGTTGAGTTCTGTGTTGTGGAGTTTTCAAGTTTTGGGTAAGGACTTGATGGACTATGGAATAAGTAGTGGCAAGAGCCTAAGTTGGCATATGCGCAAGGCACCCAAGGTAATATTCAAGGATAACAAAGATCCTAAGCTTGGGGATTGTCGGATTTCGGGTTCCGGCAAAACCCTTGAGGTTCGAACCCTGGGGTGCGCACGAAGATCTCTCCTCCCCCCAAGCTCACGCCCTCACCACGATCTCAAAGCACAGCACGTCGAATTCGCAGAACAAAGGACACATGGTTTATACTGGTTCGAGCCACCGTTGTCGTGTAATACCCTACTCCAGTGTGGTGTGGTGGATTGCCTCTTGGGCTGAGGATGAACGAGTACAAGGATAAAATATTTATTATTTTTGTGGAAGATTTATAAACAAATTGCTTAGGTTTTCCTACTTTTTCAGAATTTTTGGAGTTAAAGAAGTATTCTAAATATCCAGATTTCTACAGACTGTTCTATTTTTTTACAGATTCTGTTTTCTGTGTGTTGTTTTCTTATTTTGATGAATCTGTGGCTAGTATTGGGGGGTATGAACCATGGAAAAGTTGGAATATAGTAGATAGTACACCAATATAAATAAAGAATGAGTTCACAGTAGTACCAAAAGTGTTGATTTATTTTCTTATACTAATGGAGCTTATGAGATTTTCTGTTGACTTTTGTGTTGTGAAGTTTTCAAGTTTTGGATAAGGATTTGATGGAATTTGGAATAAGGAGTGGCAAGAGCCTAAGCTTGGGGATGCCCCGGAAGGCATCCCCTCTTTCATCTTTGTCTATCGGTAACTTTACTTGATGCTATATTTTTATTCACCACATGATATGTGTTTTGATTGGAGCATCTTGTATGATTTGAATCTTTGATTTTTAGTTTCCCACAATCATCCTTGCTCTACACACATTTTGAGAGAGACACGCATGAATCATGATTTATTAGAATACTCTATGTGCTTCACTTAGATCTTTTGAGCTAGGCAATATTGCTCTAGTGCTTCACTTATATCTTTTTAGAGCACGACGGTGGTTTTATTTTATAGAAATTGATGAACTCTCATTATTCACTGATATTATTTTTAGAGTCTCTAAACAGCATGGTAATTTGCTTTGGTTACAAATTTAGTCCTAATATGATAGGCATCCAAGAGAGATATAATAAAAACTTTCATATAAAGTGCATTGAATACTATGAGAAGTTTGATTCCTTATGATTGTTTTGAGATATGCAGATGGTGATATTAAAGTCATGCTAGTAAGTATGTGAATTTGAGAAATACTTTTGTTGAAGTTTGTGATTACCATAGGATGCACGTATGGTTAACCGTTATGTGATGAAGTCAGAGCATGATTTATTTATTGATTGTCTTCCTTATGAGTGGCGGTGGGGGACGAGCGATGGTTTTTTCCTACCAATCTATCCCCTAGGAGAATGCGCGTAGTACTTCGTGTCGGTAACTAATAGATTTTTACAATAAGTCTATGAGTTCTTTATGACTAATGTTGAGTCCATGGATTATACGCACTCTCACCCTTCCACCGTTTCTAGCCTCTCTAGTGCCGCGCTACTTTCGCTGGTACCATAAACCCACCATATACCTTCCTCAAAACAACCACCATACCTACCTATTATGGCATTTGCATAGCCATTCTGAGATATATTATCATGCAACTTTCCATCTTCCGTTTATTATGACACGGTCCATCATTGTCATATTACTTTGCATGATCATGTAGTTGACATCGTATTTGTGGAAAAGCCACCGTGCATAATTCTTTCAAACATGTCACTCTTGATTCATTGCACATCCCAGTACACCACCGGAGGCACTCATACAGAGTCATATTTTGTTCTAAGTATCGAGTTGTAATTCTTGAGTTGTAAGTTGATGACCCACAAGTATAGGGGATCTATTGTAGTCCTTTCGATAAGTAAGAGTGTCGAACCCAACGAGGAGCAGAAGGAAATGACAAGTGGTTTTCAGTAAGGTATTCTTTGCAAGCACTGAAATTATCGGTAATAGACAGTTTTGTGATAAGGTAATATGTAACTGGTAACAAGTAACAAAAGTAAACAAGATGCAGAAATGTGGCCCAATCCTTTTTGTAGCAAAGGACAAGCCTAGACAAACTCTTATATAATGGAAAGCGCTCCCGAGGACACATGGGAATTATCGTCAAGCTAGTTTTCGTCATGCTCATATGATTCATGTTTGTTACTTTGATAATTTGATATGTGGGTGGACCAGTGCTTGGGTACTACCCTTCCTTGGACAAGCATCCCACTTATGATTAACCCCCCTCGCAAGCATCCGCAACTACGAAAGAAGAATTAAGGTAAACCTAACCATTGCATGAAACATATGGATCCAAATCAGCCCCTTACGAAGCAACACATAAACTAGGGTTTAAGCTTCTGTCACTCTAGCAACCCATCATCTACTTATTAATTCCTAATGCCTTCCCCTAGGCCCAAACAATGGTGAAGTGTCATGTAGTCGACGTTCACATAACACCACTAGAGGAAAGACAACATACATCTCATGAAAATATCGAACGAATACCAAATTCACATGACTACTTATAGCAAGACTTCTCCCATGTCATCGGGAACAAACATAACTACTTAAAAATCATATTCATGTTCATAATCAGAGGGGTATTAATATGCATAAAGAATCTGAACGTATAATCTTCCACCGAATAAACCAACTAGCATCAACTACAAGGAGTAATCAACACTACTAGCAACCCACAGGTACCAATCTGAGGTTTTGAGACAAAGATCGGATACAAGAGATGAACTAGGGTTTGAGAGGAGATGGTGCTGGTGAAGATGTTGATGGAGATTGACCCCCTACCAATGAGAGGATCGATGGTGATGACGATGGTGATGATTTCCCGCTCCTGGAGTGATGTTTCCCCGGCAGAACAGCTCCGCCGGAGCCCTAGATTGGTTCCACCAAGGTTCCACCTTGAGATGGCGCCGCTTCGTCCCGAAAGATTCCTTCTTATTTTTTCAGGGCAAAAGACACCTTATACCAGAAGATGGGCATCGGAGGCCTGCTAGGTGGCCCACGAGGTAGGGGGCGCGCCCAGGGGGTAGGGCGCGCCCCCACCCTCGTGGATGGTGGCTGGCTCCCCTCTGGTGCTTTCTTCACCCAATATTTTTAATATATTCCAAAACTGACTTTCATGGAGTTTCAGGACTTTTGGAGTTGTGCAGAATAGGTCTCTAATATTTGCTCCTTTTCCAGCCCATAATTCCAGCTGCCGGCATTCTCCCTCTTCATGTAAACCTTGTAAAATAAGAGAGAAAACACATAAGTATTGTGACATAATGTGTAATAACAACCCATAATGCAATAAATATCGATATAAAAGCATGATGCAAAATGGACGTATCAACTCCCCCAAGCTTAGACCTTGCTTGTCCTCAAGCGGAAGCCGATATCGAAAAATATGTCCACATGTTTAGAGATAGAGGTGTCGATAAAATAAAATACGGACATGAGGGCATCATGACCATTCTTAAAATAGCAACACACACACACACACATATATATATACACTCATATGGTTTCTTATGCTAAAGTAACAATCTATTCATAATGTAAAGTATGAATCAAAAACTTCATTGAAAACTAGCAAACTAAAATCTCAGTCATTGAAAACTAGCAAACTAAAGTAACAATCTATTCATAGTGTAAAGTATGAATCATAACATCGGAAAGGGTCAATATAAGAGCTTTTCAATAAGTCCACATACTCAACTATCATTTAGTCTTTCACAATTGCTAACACTCACGCAATACTTATGGGTATGAAGTTTTAATCGGACATAGAGAAAGATAGGGGCTTATAGTTTTGCCTCCCAACCTTTTACCTCAAGGGTAATGTCAACAATAATGCTTTATGAAAACCCACATCCAATTAGCTATATATATCAGGATCTTTCCAACAGATAGTGCTTGCCAAAGGATAAAATGTAAAAAGGAAAGGTGAAGATCACCATGACTCTTGTATAAAGTATAAGACAAAAATAAAAGATAGGCCCTTCACAGAGGGAAGCAGAGGTTGTCATGTGCTTTTATGGCTGGATGCACAAAATCTTAATGCAAAAGAACGTCACTTTATATTGCCACTTGTGATAGGGACCTTTATTATGTAGTCTATCACTTTTATTTCTTCCATATCACAAGCTCGTATAAAGCTTATTTTCTCAACAGTAATAGATCATACATATTTAGAGAGCAATTTTTATTGCTTGCAACAATGACAACTTAATTGAAGGATCTTATTCAATCCATAGGTAGATATGGTGGACTCTCATGGCAAAACTGGGTTTAAGGATATTTGGAAGCACAAGTAGTATCTCTACTTGGTGCAAAGAATTTGACTAGCATAAGGGGGCAAGGCAAGCTCAACATGTTGGATGATCTATGACAATATAATTTATTTTGGATATAAGAAAACATAACCCATTACGTTGTCTTCCTTGTCCAACATCAACTTTTTAGCATGTCATATTTTAATGAGTGCTCACAATCATAAAAGATGTCCAAGATAGTATATTCTTTCCCTAATAATTAATAATTATATTATTATTATTATATATATATTATATTATAATCTTTCCCTAATAATAAAGCACGGATTGACTCCGTGGGTTCACCGTTCCAATACGCTTCTTCTCATGAATTTACGCTTTCAATTTTTTTCACCTATATTATTTTCTACATCCTAGGTGGTACTATTTTACCTGCGTATATATACTAATATAAGCTTCGTCCGTCCGTCAAAAGTTTCGTATGTTTTTTTCTTTTAGAAATCAAAAGTTTCGTAAGTTGCTGTAGTTTTACGTGAGTTGGACTTCTCCCTAATCGATCCTGAATTTAACAGATTTTTGTCAGACCCGTCGGCTGTTTGGGCCTCAACCCACCAAACTCAGCCCATGCAATACCATGCATTCTGGCGGATGTGGCAAAAATAATGATGCTGCTATTGGGAATCGATCTTCCGAAATCCTATTCATCAATGTACAAGTAGGTGACCAATTGACCAAGCTTATGATCATAGACAAAAGAAAGGTTGGTCACTATTAGATAGTCCCACCTCGCTTTCTTAAGAAAAATCTCACCAATTTAAATACACCTATGAGTTGATACCAATAAGCCGTCCAGAAAATCAATAAGGAGTGTGTCTGCTAATCCATGGTTAGCTCTATGGAGAGAGAGGGTTTGAGATAGCGTCATGGGAGGAAGAAATAGAAGAAAAAGAAGGGACTGGCCGCCTTCATGGGAAGGAGCTCGAGTTTGAGTTCGTGCCAACGGGGCACACTGAAGTGGCCGTGGCCGCCTCCATGGGAAGGAGCGCCTGGCTGCATCCATGGGAAGGAGCAGTGAGGAGTTCAGGCCAACGGAGCACGCTGAGCGCAGAAAACGGAGGGCATCGGATGGCGGCAGCGATCGATCCGCCTACGTCCGTCGCCGCATCCTAGGTAAACTTTTTTCATGGGCTTCTGTGTCGGCCAAACGGGCCTTTGGCCTGATAGGAAGGAGGTGGAAAGGCTCACGTAAAAAAAGGAAAAGAAAGAGGGTAAAACCGGTCGCATCTTACAAGAGGAATATAAGCTTTTGAGCTGCAATATTAGTTAGGCAAAATGTATGTACATGCGAAGACGTGTGGTGCTGATAGTTTTTTTATTGATTAGGCCAACTCTTTTTTTAACACAATACAGACGCAAGCGCTCATATACACGCGCATACACTCACCCCTATGATGACACACACGCACACCCTCCCCCTATGAGCACCTCCTCTTATTAATATTTGTTTAGATAACTCCAGCATATAGATCACAATGATCGTAGTGTATCTATAAACTCAGGTTTTGTCTGGTGCGATGTATACACTTCATTGCTAATTTAACTTGATTCAGACAATACCGTGGTTGAGATTGCTAATTGTGACATTGATGTATGATGCTTCCCGAAATATCTAAGAGGCTATGAAAAAATGTAAGGTTGTTAAGGACGGGAATACATACACTCTTTGCCCAATTAGCATCCCCAAGTACCTTTGATCCATAGTTTTTTTTAATCAGAGACTTTTGTCCAGCGTTGGCCATGACTAAAGTAGATTCATGTTGCTTGAGTGACAAGAGAGTTTAGGGTGGTCAATGTGCCTAGGTTTAATTTGGAAATGAGAAAGTTGCAATCAGTTGATTTTTTTCTCCATACCAACTCATGGGCATTCAAATATGCATCTCTTTATGTAGACAAATACATGTATTGTGCATGTTGATACTTTAACAAATGAATAATTAAGTTTTTGGTTAAGACGAATCTTGATAGTATCACATATATGAGTGTTCTCCCATGACAATGCATGGACCCATGAGCTAAACATGGAAGAATTTTTTTCCCGTTGCAACGCACGGGCATTTTTGCTAGTCTATCCCTAATAATAAAGCACGGATTGACTCTGTGGGTTCACCGTCACAATACGCTTCTTCCTGTGAATTTACGCTTTCAGTTTTTTCACCTATATTAATTTCTACATCCGAGGTGGTACTATTCATATGACCATGTGGCCCGCCACGCACGACTGCTCCGACCAGAGCGATACCACCCATAACGACTGCTCCGACCAGAGCGATGCCACCCATGAGTTTTTGCTACGTTTTTGGTGCTACGCTAAGTGGCTTCATGGCCGGGTTGGGCCTCCCGCACTTCCAACCACGCCTCCCGCGCCGGCAACCACGCTTTCCTCTCGCGCGCACTGGAACGAACAGATAATCCCACCTTGGTCCTCTAAATTTAATCCCACCAATTCATAAGCCTTGGAAATCAGGAGGTGCCTCGCTAGGGAGGAGCAGGGTGAGGAGCAAAGGAAAGGGAAGGCGGAGAGGGACGACGTTCGGCGGTATGAGGGCGCTGCTGCTGATGCTCCGACGAGCTGCGCGGGGACGAGGTGGTGGGGGCGCGAGGTTGAGCTTCGAGGAACTCTTATCTATCCGATCGAGCGGGGCTGCTCGAGCTGTGGGAAGATGGGCGCGGGGCAAGGAGGCATCGGGGCCTCTCCCGCTTGGGATCGAGCGAGGAGGACGCTTGCGGGCGCTTGATGGATGCGCGGTGGAACCTTCTAGGTTGGGTGGCGGCAGAAGGCAGGGCTATGGCGTGGTGCAGGCAGAGGAGCGCGCGTGGCTGCCTGCGAGAGCTAGGGCCGGTGGTCGCGATGGAGAGGAGGACGCGAGGGGGAGAAGAGGAGACCTGTAACACCTCGGATGTAACTTTCCCAATTTGTACTCCAACTCTTGCCGTTTCGGCGTTAAGTTATTTATTTTCCTCGGGTTTGGGTCTTTGTCTCCGTGTGTTGTTTTTGTTGTCATGCATCTCATATCATGTCATCATGTGCATTGCATTTGCATACGTGTTCGTCTCATGCATTCGAGCAACATTCGTACCATTTGGACTTCGTTTGATACTCCTACGGTTAACCGAGGGACCGAAAAGGCCTCATGTGTGTTGCAGCCCAACGACCCTCCAATTTGGCCCAAAAACCCACCTAACTCTGCTCCATCATCTAGAGCGTTCGATCACGACCGCGTGGCCGAAAACCGCACCTCATTTGGACTCTCCTAGCTTCCTCTACCTCTATTTAAAGCCCCCTCCCGAAATTCGCGGATCTCCTTCCTCTCAAACCCTAAATCCACCTCGCGCCGCGCCAGACGTGACTGTTCCGGTCGGACACGCCGCCGCCGCCGCCCGCAGCCAGTGGCAGCGCGCCACGTGGCCGCCGTTCCACCGCCGCCGCAACAGCCCGATC